>NC_043005.1:107029828-107032328 GCF_006345805.1 Octopus sinensis | reverse complement strand
TACGTGTATGTTTTATAAAAAATATACGATATATATACGGTGTGTGTGTGTGTGTGTGTGTGTGTGTGTGTGTGTGTGTGTGTGTTTGTATCTATATCAATATTAATATTGTATCGGTCTGAAATAAGCCCAAATTACAAAGCAATGACATTTACTTTCAAAACCGTTGACTTTGTTCAAAACTTACATCTTTTATAAGAAATATTCCGCAGAATTCTGTTGGGTTCTATTGTTGGTTCCTCCCTAATTTCTTCTGAACTCTTACCTATTGAATATATAACTGTAATACACTGACAATATATCTCAACTACAACAATAAATATAGTAAAAAAACAAAATCAATTGCTTGTGTGGTGTACCTTTATGCTCTCGTTCGAAATGCTAGAAACTGGTATAATACCCCCTCAAATCACACCCCATTACCTTTGAAAATAACACGTTCGATAACGTAGGATGGGCAAATGCGGAATGCCTCTTGCCTCTTCGGTCAAAAACTGACCTGGTGTTAAACAAGAATAAAAAAACAACTTATGAATAACTACTACATGACCAAAGCAAATGTGACAGCCTCTAGATATGCCTAGAAATAGCAGCTAAACATCGATATGATATCAAACTGATATCCTTATGAATGATTCGACATAGTGAAGAATTCATTACACAGTGAACATAAGGTGTGCTTTATAAAGTGAAATGTCTTTGATTAATTGTCTGCTTGACCAGAGCAGAACTATGGCTAAACAAGAGCAAAGTGTTTGTGGGGAAGACAAAGCGAGCTACTAGATGTACTGTATATGCTAGAAATAGCTGTCGAATTTCCACTATTAACATTCAACTCTCTTAAAGAAGGTAGAACATATTAAACAGTCTACTGATAGATATAGTCTCTGGTGCACAGCTTTGCTCAATGCAGTCTTCAAGATTTTAGCCAAGATGTTGGCACTTTCATTGTTCATATTTTACTATAAAGTGAACAACACGAAATAATGGCAATGAAAATTGAATTTCACTTTGATTTGAACTCATAAACAAAATATACTAAATGATATTGTCCATAGAAGCCAATGGTCTCTCGATTCCATCATGCGATTCTTTTAGCTATTATCATAACAGTTGTTACGTCGCTTTATCCAAAGTTCACAAAAGTGCAGTTGAAGAGGTGAATGACTGCGAAATTCTCAGAACACTTTAGTAAATTATCGTTAATCATTCTTTGAAGAATAAATAGTAAATTGAAACCAACTGGAATTGGCGGAAATGATGGATTCTAAAACATTGTACAATTACTTGGCCATTGATTTAATGTCTTTCAACAGGTCTAAACCACTTGGCATACACTTGACAGCCAGAGAATACATTCACCCTTTATAAATTTTAGCATATGAATCTCATATTCCTCAAGGTCCATGTCACATTTGAGCGTAAAAATCGCCTCCGTTACTCAAGCTACAACATAGATAGTCTTCGCCTCTTGATGTACCTCGTGTCCATCAGAAAATTTTATTTTAACTGGATTTAGGGAATCAACAAAGTATGGGCTCCACTTCCCAAGGATGCCATTCTCTGTAGAAAGAAAAACGCATATAAGTTCTTAATGGCTCGTGAGGAAGTAGATCACATCCATGAGTGATGGGAGGCAGGAGGCTGAATAGGAGGCTAGAGTTGCAGCTGATGTTACAGTATTGCCCTACCTTCAACATTCGTTCTTCAGAAGAGAAGTTAATAAAAA
Source organism: Octopus sinensis (assembly GCF_006345805.1). Lineage (NCBI taxonomy): Eukaryota > Metazoa > Mollusca > Cephalopoda > Octopoda > Octopodidae > Octopus > Octopus sinensis. The sequence continues at coordinate 107,030,599 of NC_043005.1, read as the reverse complement.
AAAAACTTCGTATCATTAGTTCAGTTTTTGTGTCTCTTCTAATTTGTGGTCATTAATGTTGGGTAATGACCGAAAGAATACGATCGCGAATGCAAGTAGAGGAAATGAAGGTCTTTCGAAGTATCTCTGGAATAAGGTTACTACATTGGACATATAGTTAGTTCAAAGATCAAGAGGTCTCTCCAGGTCGATCCACTTCTTCTTTGCACTAAGACATAGCTCTAGTAATACGGATATATGATTTAAATATTGCAGGTCAGGATCACAAATGGTATACATCATTCTAGACGAATGAAAACATTTACCCTTTTCATCTCTGGACTATGCATATTTTCGACAAACATTTGTAAACAAATTAATTAAATTAAATTAAATTTATTTACAACTGGCGTGTCTCGTCAACAGAGAAGCCGAGGACGAGTATATGTCCACGAGGCAAAGTTTGTCGAAACTATGCATAGTCCAGAGATGAAAAGGGTAAATGTTTTTATTTCTCTTTCAATTTCAGAATTACAACTATTTAGCGGTTTGAGTTTGGCTGCTCTTTCTAGTGAGTCGAATGGCCTATTATGGCCATTCCTTATATTGTTGAATGGATATTACATAGGCTTTGACTGTCATATCTGTCTCACTAGACCGCTGGCAGCGGAGAATTTTTTCTATAATTTTTTTGCTACCCTTATATTTATTGATATATATATACAATATGGGACACGAACGCAGAACATTCAAATAGACGATACAAGATACATGGATGGGTCATTCGAAGCC
>NC_043005.1:107017328-107024828 GCF_006345805.1 Octopus sinensis | reverse complement strand
TTATTGAAGGGCTCAGGTTTAAGGAAGGATTTCGGTTCTCCATTTTGATCCAACCACTGCGAAGAACTTTTTTTCATTATTGTACAGAATCCACTTTTCACAGCATGTTACAATAAGGTCGAGAAATGGATCGATATGGTTACGGAGGAGAAGCGACGAGCAAATTTCTCATATGTGTATTCTCTGATTTTCATTCAAATCGTGTGGCACGCATTTGTCAAGCTGTTTTGATTTTCCGATCGCATGCAAGTGGTTGCAAGCAGTTTTCTGGCTACCTTGAAGTTCTTTTGCTATTTCTCGGGTGGTTTATGTGGATCTTTCTCAATGACTGGCTATAATTGACCTTCATCGATGACAGACGGGCGTACACTACGCTCACGATCTTCAAGGTTCAGATTTGTGAAATTGTTTAAACCATTTTCGAGCTGACCACTCAGTGGTCATTTCCTCACCAAACGTTTCGTTGATATCGCGAACAGTTTCAGCTGCTTTACATCCTTTTTTAAAGTATAATAGCAAAATTGCTTTGACAATACTCTTTCAGATGATTGTAACAACGGAGCAAAAGAATATCAATGTTGATTTATTGATGAATTTAGGTAAGTCTATGTCCGTATTATCAAACAATTACAAAAAAAAAGGTTTAAAAATATTCAAAACTCTGCAAAAGTCCGGTACACATATTTTATGGTCCAAAACGTTGCTTACTTTTTACTCAACCTGATAATTAAGTTCAATCAAAAAGCTTGGGTAAGCAACGCATTGTAAGCCACACTATAATTCGCAAAATAATTCTGTGTGCAGGATATGCATCGCCACTCCGATGCCACTTTTGGTTCTTCTTCTTCTTCTTCTTCTTTCTTCTTCTTCTTCTTCTATTATTATTATTATTATTATTATTATTATTATTATTATTATTACTATTACTACTACTACTACTACTACTACTACTACTACTACTACTAATACTACTACTACTACTACTACTACTAATACTACTACTAATACTAATACTAATACTACTACTACTACTAATACTACTATACTACTTCTTCTTCTTCTTCTTATTATTATTATATTATTATTATTATTATTATTATTATTATTATTATTATTATTACTACTACTACTACTATGTTCATTTTTAAGAATAGTTATCGAAAAAGTAAATTGTCACTACCCGACGAAGATGAAAACGGAAACTGGTCTCTGCAAAATCCGAACTATCATTAGAACGATAATAAGGTCTACATTTTATGTTGTTACACACGTGGCTTGTTGATATACATTATGCATCTTTCTCTGTGAAATATCTGTCCTTTGGTGTGAGTTCCTCTGAGTCAGCAGAGAAAAATCATTTATTTCATGAAATGAGTACCTTATAAAGAATGGTAAATTGGTATGGAATTGTATCGTTCCTAAACTCTACAGTATGTCTTTCAACCTACATTACAGATTTGAAAAAGCAATTTTAAAATAGACCGATTTTCTAAAATAATGAACTACAACATCTAAAGTTGTCTTCATTCATTCGTCACCAAAGAGAACTGTGTGATTACTCGATCTGCTACACATAGCAGCTAGATCTATCTCTAAACACATTTCATTGAAGGATACTCAGGATAGTGTAATGTAGGCAAAGACTTGAATAGTCCTACTGCTAAACTTTTGCCTATTGGTCTACTCATTCGACGTCGGTCTGGGGAACAACAACGAAAATAAAAATGAAATTGAACTCGACTTACTGTCTTCAATTTACGATGAGAGATAACAATTTTTTTCGCTTATGGGAGATCTGAGAACTCTATCGAATGCTATTCATCTGCGATCATTGAATTTTCTCGATTTATTTATTTGAATATTGCTGGTTAAAAGATATTCCATATTATTTAATTCCGTTATAACCATATTCAGTGAAATTTTATACACATTAATCTATTTATTTCATGTACATTTTAAAGTAGCATGTTTTACGTCGTTTTATTGTAGCGTGCTATATCTTATTGCATTCTATGTTAATTGACGATGTCGTATCGTATTACACAGTGACAGAACATCATAAACATAGTATTGGATCATCTGATATCAATTAAAAAAATATATTAAAGCAGAATATTTTATACCATATTATTTTAGACCAACATTTTGTTTTTCAGTGTATTTCAGAAAGGTCTTTATTTTGTTGTTGTTGCAGTTACTGCTGTCTTTGTTGTTGTTCTGTTGTTGTTGTTGCTGGTATTTCTGTATTTGATGTTGCTTTGGCAATGGTGTTGTTGATGTCGTTTAGCTGATGCAATATTCAATCGAGCAGATCTACGATGAAAAATATTCTTAACCCCGAGTAACACGTATGCTTAATGGTTATGTGTCCCTACAATACGTATTGATATAGACATGGCTGAGAAGTTAGGAAATTCGCTTCGTAACCACGAAATCCTGCGTTCGATCACACAGTATAGCGTGGTTGTTACGAGCCTTTACCATTATCTGAGGTGACCTAAGCCACGTTAGGATTTTGGGATAGCCGAAAACTCAATAAAAGCCTCGCAATTTGGTTCTATCTGTAATTCAATGGACCAGCTTTGTCACACTTGTGTAACGCAAATAATCAATATTTGTGCAGCAGATCTATAAGTTAGTAGTTTGAGTATTAGCAACTTAACACTAATCATTAGTTACGCTCTGGATGTCTGCGTATGTAACCTATTTCTTTACTACCCACAAGGGGCTAAACAAAGAGAGGACAAACAAGAACAGACAAACGGATTAATTCGATTATATCGACCCAGTGCGTAACTGGTACTTATTTAATCGACCCCGAAAGGATGAAAGGCAAAGTCGACCTCGGTGGAATTTGAACTCAGAACGAAACGGCAGACGAAATACCTATTTCTTTATTACCCACAAGGGGCTAAACCCAGAGGGGACAGACAAGGACAGACACACCGATTAAGTAGATTATATCAAAACCAGTGCGTAACTGGTAGATATTTAATCGATCCTGAAAGGATGAAAAGCAAAGTCGACCTCGGCGGAATTTGAACTCAGAACGTAGCGGTAGACGAAATACCGCAAAACATTTCGTCCGACGTGCTAACGTTTCTGCCAGCTCGCCATAACCAAAACACTATAAAAGGTGTGCAAGAATGGAATATTGAAACTAAATTGAAGAGGTTTTCTGCGGATGCCAAACTACTCGGCCGAATGGTTGAAAACAATAAAAACAGGGCCGGCTTAAATTATCTCCCTTAGGACATCATTTATGAAGTCACACTCGATTAGACATCGGTCCTCATAGTGACCGCTTATTGTTCAGAAATGATTCATATGATACACAAACGTTGTAAAAGCCTGATGTTTCATGTACATTGATGGGTTCTTGTATTTATATAAATCCGTTTTCAATTCCTCGTTCATCATTTTATGTGCTTAAATTTTCTTCGTTGCTCCTATCTAAGCCAGCTGGATCACATCAAAACAAAACACAAACGTGTATGTATATATAAAAATTGTAAATGTATATATGCATGTGTGTGTGTATGAACGTATTTGTGTATACATGCATGTGCGTATGCATACATACACATACATGTGTATCGCCGCAGTTTAGTGACTGAAAAAGTAAAACGGATAAAAGAATACATATACATACATATGTATATATATATAAATAAATCCATGTGTTGTGTATGTGTTTGTGCATACAAACATATGTATGTGCGTGTGTACGTGTACATGCGTACGTGAGTGAGTGTGCTCGTGTGTGTGCCCGCATAATATATGTTTGTGTACGAACGTATGTGAATGTGTATTTGTGTGTAATATGTTTGTGTATGAATGCATGTGTGTTTATGCGTGGTAGCGTGTGCATGAGTGTGCGTGTGTGTGTGTGCGTGTGTATCTCGCCCCAGACTGAGAGCTTATCACACTGAACTTTTGCAAGAAATTCTAAACATCCTTGTCTAAAACAGATAGCTTAACGATGATGGTAATGATGATGAAATTGATGGTGGGGTGGCAAGGGGAGGTAATATTTTTAGCTGTGGCTGTTATTGTGGTAATACTACAACAACAACAACTACTATTACTACTACTACTACTGGTTGCGGTGGCGGCGGCGGCGGTGGTGGTGGTGGTGGTGGTATTGGTGACGGTTGAGGCACAGATATTGGGTATAGTGTTAGCATGGCAGTTGGTGGAATGGGCAATAATAGTGATATTAATAACGGTTATGATATTGCGGCCGTTGCGGCGATGATGCTTTTGGCAGTAATGGGTGTGAGGTGCCGGTGATGTTACTGAAGAAGATGGTGGTGCTGATGGTGAAAGTGATGTAGCAACGTAATACAGTTTTTTTTAAATTACTGTAACGCGGCCAAAATGGGAGAATCGTTAGCACGCCGGACGAAATGCTTAGCGGTATTTCGTCTGCCGCTACGTTCTGAGTTCAAATTCCGCCGAGGTCCACTTTGCCTTTCATCCTTTCAGGGTCGATAAATTAAGTACCAGTTACGCACTGGGGTCGATATAATCGACTTAATCCGTTTGTCTGTCCTTGTCTGTCCTCTCTGTGTTTAGCTCCTTGTCGGTAGTAAAGAAATAGGTATTTCGTCTGTCTAGCTCATTTCATGAGTTACGTGTGCTGGTCCTGCAAAAGTAGTACACCACAGCTCATCTTACCGCGTTGTTTCTGCTTCATGTGTTGATGGTGCGACCCTTTGGCAAGTATTCTATGAGGAGTGTTCTGTTTTTGTCGCAAAACACTGAAGCCAGAATCTTTCCAGCTGAGGAATTCGAAACTTCTTGGGACGCGGTGAACAGCTGTGGTGCCACTCCATTTATTGCTGCTTGGTCTCATGACCATAATAATGAAACCAAGTTTCCTCCATGCTGACTAAACATTCTGGCATAAAATCAACCTCTCCCGCTGCAAAACAGTCCAAAATCGCCTTTGACATTTCCATCCTGATGCGCTGCTGATCTGCGTTCAGGCATTTTGGTGCTCATTTTGCGGAAAGATTTCTCATGTCCAGAATGTTGTGGATAATGTAGTCAACTTTTTTGCAGGAAATCCCCAGAGTTTAGCTAGGGATTCAGCTGAAATCCGGTGGTCCTTAGGAACCATGACGTGCACAGCGTCGACTTTATGCACTGTAGTTGCGGTTGTTGGCCTTCTTGATAGGGGTTCGTCTGTGAACTCGAAATGACTAGTCCGAAACATTGACCCCCAGATTTTTACTGTGGAATGAGATGGACAGTCATCCTTAAAGATTTCTTTCATTTCGCCGTGGATTTCCGCGGTTCCTTTGCCTTGCAAAAAGAGGAAATTTGCCTGTGCTTCAATTTAGCCAAAATCCACTGGAGGAGCTGCCATCATGCATTAAATCTGCAAAAGAAAAGATAAAGATATATTGTCTACCATCTTGACCTTTTGCGCATATTTTCCTAAATAGTTGTCCAACATCCCCTGTAAAGGTAACAACTATACGTTCTCGCGGTTAGGCGGCGAGCTGGCAGAAACATTAGCACACCAGGCGAAATGGCTATGTTCTGAGCTCAAATTCCACCGAGGTCGACTTTGCCTTTCATCCTTTCGTGGTCGATTAAATAAGTACCAGTTACGCACTGGGGTCGATATAATCGACTTAATCCGTTTGTCTGTCCTTGTTTGTCCTCTCTGTATTTAGCCCCTTGTGGGTAGTAAAGAAATAGATACACGTTTTCGCGGTTTTCTTAAACCAGGAATTTTTAGCACCCCTTTGTATGAACGAGCACTTAGTAGCAAATAGATTATTTTTCATGTGATGACAAAATAATAATAATAATAATAATAATAATAATAATAATAATAATAATAATAATAATAATAATAATAATAATAATCAACACCATCATCATCACCGTTGTCATCGTCATCGACATGGTTATTTTCGCTGCTGATTTTTATTTTCTGAATTCATTCTCCTTCATTCCTATTTTAACTTAAATTTTCACATCGGTTAAAGTGTTTGTCTTTGTGGTTATCCACATCAGGATTATAACAAGCCCCACCGGTAACCTTTATTTTAAATTGGATTTTTTTTTAAATGACAGCGAACATAACAACAACAACAACAACAACAACAAAATCGTTAGCAACAACAACAAATATTACAGCAACTGCTCAGCTGCACGCAAAACACACGAAAAAAAACCCCACGATCTTGTCTATAAATTTGCATTTTATCTGTTGACTTTCTGCGAAGCGTCACTGCACCTGACAAATGCAATTGTATTCAGTGCATTTTGAGATAGAACACAAAAATAAAATATTAGAAAACTAATATCGACGACAACGATAAGGAAGAGGAAAGACGAACACGACGGCAACGACAATCACAACAACAGTTATGAGAAGACTGCGTTAACAACAATATTTAAATGGCAACAACATCAGCAAAAACAACAACGGGGACATGAGTTTACATAAAAATCATTTCAAAACCAATTAACATTAAGAAGGAATTATTGGAGAGTGTGATGCAGTGCAGTGTGCCACCGAGGTGTGATGGGTTGTGCGGTTAGGGTTGGTGGGTGGGTGGCACGCCTTGTGTGAGTGTCGGTGTGTGTGAGACGGCGGGTAGGGGTGTCGTAGAGGTGTTTGCGATGTGCAGTCCTGGATGTGGTAGGGTGTCCAATTTTCTTGTGGCGAGGGTGTGCCGTCATCGGGGTGTGGTGAGGGTGTGCCAGTGCGGGGAGATCGGGGGAATGCATGTGCTAACTGTATTTCTTTTTTTTTTGTAGCACCATTGTGGTGAGGTAATAGTTTGTTTCCATTGCAGTGAGGTCGGGGGGGGGGGGGGTGAGGCTTTGCTGGATGAGGAATGAGTAGGATGGGATGCTTTACGGTCAGAGGAGATGATAACAGGGTTATTGCATCGAAAACTAGGCACAAATATGGCTATTGCTTTCATAACCACTACTGCTGCTGCTGCTGCTGCTACTGATGATGATGGTGTTGATGATGATGATGATGATGACGACGACGATGACGATGACGATGACGATGACAATAACGATGAAGGTGGTGGTGGTGGTGGTGATGATGATGATGATGATGATGATGGTGTTGGTGGTGGTGGTGGTGATGATGATGAGGATGATGATGATGGTGATGGTGATAATGATGATGATGATGATGATTGGTGATGATTGAGATGATGATGATGATGGTGATGATGATGATATGATGTGATGATGGTTGATGATGATGATGGTGATGATGATGATGATGATATATGATGGTGATGATGATGATGATGATGATGATGATGGTGATGATGATGATGGTGATGATGATGATGATGATGATGATGATGATGATGATGATGAGATGATGATGATGATGATGATGATGATGATGATGATGATGATGATGGTATGATGATGATGATTGATGATGATGATGATGATGATGATGGATGATGAGATGATGATGATGATGATGAAACCACCACGACT
>NC_043005.1:106999828-107009828 GCF_006345805.1 Octopus sinensis | reverse complement strand
CATCTGTGTTACGAATTCGCTCAGATATCATAGCATCTTCCGAACCACCATCAGTGACAGAGTAATCCCGAGAACTCTATAGAAAGGATATTGACAGCAGCTAGACATTCTGTCCAGTGTAACATGTCCTTTCCAATGGAACCGAAAGCACATAGGCTCATTTCTGATCAGATCTTTCTTAGTGATTCATCATTCATCGTTCGACCGTGATCGAGACAATGGAATTTACTATGTTACGCCAGACTTCACGGTCCATTATAGCATTACGGAGGTCCTGTTGCTGGATGCCTGTATCCCCGGAGATTACATCAGGGTAGGAGAGTCTGGTATCGCGAGCAGATGGCTTCCAGAGGAGAAGAGTAGAAATTACCTCGCTTTCAGCTCTACAACAATGTCCAGCAAACTGGACTCTTCTACCTTTCACAAGAGATGACACAGGTGGTAATTTGTACACGGTTCGACAATGCAGAACGAAAGCAATATGAACGTTATCCATATTCATAGATACATAAATCCATTCACCAATACATTCCAAACTCTGTATTCTTTCTAACCTTTTTTTCCTTTAATACTAATCCAGTGGCCTCTACGTTTTGTAACAGGATGAACAAGTAACAATTTCCTGAACCACTTTTGAGTCATACATATTTCTTTCTCACGCCATCCGACTTGTATCTCCACGCCATACACCATACGAGAAGCATCGCACAGCCCTCCTTCCACAGAACATATGACTTGAAGTTCTTACTGTTTGCATATTCTCCCCTGATGGAGGTACAGAAATCACCGACAAGTGTGACTTCTCCAGGCAAACGCAACGAATTTTGCGGGTTGATGTATGTTCCTGAGACTCCTCAAGCGTGGTGACGGCCAAAGCCCGAATAATGAGAAAAGGCTTGGAGTTATAGCATGGTAGTATTTGGCCTATAGAAAGAAACTCTTTCATAAAATACGTAGTAGAATTAGAGAAGTGACATAATTTCAGACTTGCAACGAGGTAAAATCCCTTTATATCATGTATTAGAAGTTATACACTTTCTGCTAATAAGTTATATACTTTCTGCCTTTCTTGTACCTTGCCTGATGAGAGATAGTATTTTCGAAACAGGATGCTCAATAACGCAACACTGTTGCGAGGTAACAGTACACGTATTTCCTTTTAACTTCTAACAGAAACTGACTTCGGTTTTCTTTCACTGTTTAACGATTAATTTATATAAGCATTTATTGAGCACTTTCAGTGACAATGTATTGCAGAGTCTACATACGTCATAATGAAGAGTACATGACCCTAGGACATATGCATATGTATTGTGTGTATATATGTATATATATATATGGGTGCGTGTGAGTAACATGATAATATCAAAGTGTATATATACATACATATGTCTGTGTCTAAGTGTATGTGTGTAAATACACTCACGTATACATAAATACATACAAGTGCAGATAGCGAGATGGATGATTGATTGACTGATCTATGGAGAGATGAAAGGGTTATATATATATATATATATATATATATATATATATATATATATATATATGTATACACATATACATGCGTGTGGGTGTTATTGTATAAATGAGAGGGTGAAAAAGATACATATATTGCATACATACATGTGTGTATATATATATATATATATATATATATATATATATATGTATATAAATATATATATATATATATATATATATATATATATATATACATATATATATATACATAAATATATATATTATATTATATATATATATATATAATATATAATATATAGGTCAGTAAATGGTGCCTTATTATAATTTTTCGTCCCCTATATATATATATATATATACACATATACATATACATATACATATATATATATATATATATATATATATATATATATATATATATATATATATATATATTATATATATATATATACATATTGATTCATCGGTTGCTTGCATTTGCATAATGAAGTAGGGGTTAATTATTTAATTGACTATAGATATCTAAAGTAGGAAGAGACAAATTTTGACATAACTTCACTGCAACGTAGAGTGATAGATAAACAATTTGCTTTTACCCTTTCTACCATTCCGTTCTAACCTGCGGCAGAGGCCTTCAACAAGTTCTTCTGCATCTACTTTCTACTTGCATGCTCATCAAAGGGAGGCTCATTCTTGTTCGTCAGTTTAATGATAAGTACCATCTTTAGGGTGCTGATTTAATGGATTTTTGTGTCTAGCAAGTTGAAGTGTTATGCTGAAAGACAATCTCTAGAGTCATCCATTGCTTGATCTAAAACATTTTTTCCGCTATTCCATTCTGATATCTTTAGAACTACAGAACACTCTTATAGTTATTTTTTTTTATTCTGAAAAATCTTTATCCAGCATTAGATTTTTTGGTTGTCTATCCTTTGATTGGTATTAATGTAGCTTCTAGCACTTAATAGAGGCGCCAATAGTATCTCTTTTCTTTAAGTTCCATATTACAATTTTTTAATGCATGCTATAGCCAATAACGCTTACATCGACGCTATTTTGGAACGTTTACATATTTTTTTAGATTTGCTTTTGTAAAATACACTGTTATGAACAATAGCTATCATAAACAGTAAGGAATTTTTGATTTTCTTATTCTTTTTTCACTTGTTCCCTGTGGAGCACATCAACATGTGCCTACCAAACTCTCCTGACCTGAAAATTTCTTTCTAAAAGCTTCTAACTTTTTCTATCTAGCTTATCTTAAAAGCTGTTGAGATTACTTTTGATCCTAGTCCTTTAGTGGAAATTAAGGTTTTTCTGTGTAGCATTGCACAACATGTTCTGTAACTACTGAAGTGGGAAAGGAATAATCCTCTTCGTGTCTTGAGATCAGCTTCCCTAAAAAGACTTTGCCCAGATGACGTCATCTTTCATTCAGTGATAGGCTGACATGTTTTGTACTATATAGATGTTCCGTAGCAACAACTGTGTTATTGCGACAACGTTACTAACCCTTCGTACAAACACCAATCGAGAAATATTTCTTTTACGCTTCTCACAATTTTATCATGTTTGCGAGCAGTAGGTGCCATTCCTAATTACAGCAGATGCCATTCTTTATAACACTAGGTAGCTGCCAATTTTCAGAAAAGCCGCTTCTCATCGGCTTAAAGAGTGTTTCGTAGCATTTTATAATTCCTTAGTGAAATAAATACAAAGCATATCTACAATTCTTGCACAACATTTAATTCGGTAAGACATGGAGACACTTGTTTCCGGTAGTGTATCCAGCAGTTATATATCTTATGTAATATGACTGAGATATCATGCGACTGTACATGTCTTTTGCTGTATGCCCAGTGGAGTATGGTCGATGGGTCATGCCTGTTGCGGTATGCTCCGCACAGCACATTTTCTATTCGGACTAAATATAGGTATTTCTACAATAATCACTTCAAACTCACCAAGCACCATATGATACATAATACCACTTTGCTAATCCACCTCTATGTTCAGTATTGAGTGTAGCAGTCGAGGGAGATTATTAGTAAAAATATACTTACTGCAAGGTATTTATTTCACAAAGCTTTCGAAGCCTATAAACCCACGGAATGATTTGTATCCAAAACACAAAACAGCCGGAACAAATATCAGAAGCCATTCCGACAGCCACTCTAATGATTCTACCATGTAACCGCCCTACATTGGTACTTTATTTTTAAAATTCTGGAAGGATGAAAGACAAAGATGTTCTCGATGAAATTTGAACCCAGGTCGCAAAGTATGTAATCTGATGTTCTAACTGCTCTGTCATTTCCTCGAGTTGATCATTTATATGTTTGTATAACATGTATATACTTTACAAAGATGGGTTGTTGTGAGTGTATGAGTGTGTAAGATTTATGAGTGCATAGATGAGAGAGTGTTTGAGCGTCTATATAACTAAAAGTATTTTCTAATCATTGATAAATATACGAAAGAACGTGAGAAAATAACTTCTCTCTCCATTTTCTTTCTCATATATATCTATCTATATATATTATATATATATATATATATATGTCATCAAAAAAAGGGGTAGAATTAATTAATTGTTAATAAATTCGGGTAGAATTATTGTCATGCAGCTTTTACCCCTTTACATACCTTATATATATATATGCATACATACATACAGAGAGCGAGAGCGAGAGAGAGAGACATATATACATACAGGCAGGAAGACAAGCAGGTAGATACATATATACAAATATAAATACGTACATGTGACATTTATGTTTTTTTTTGTTTCAAAAACGTATCCAACGTCATGTTAGTAAGACAAAACGACACGTTGATCTTGCACTTTAAGTCTGAATATTCTACAAGTATTCCAGGAATCAGTTAGACATACATCTTATTAGTCTGCTTGTATATCTATTTCTTCTGTCACTGTATGTGGGTGTGTATGTACTAATACATATGTATATATACTATTTATATTTACATTTATACATATATATATCGTAAAACGCACACATATAGTGAAAGATAGTTATACACAGAGGTTATATATATATATATATATATTATATATAGAAGGAGCTTCTACAGGACTAGAACTGTTTCATTCAAGAGAAATCTTCAGGAAGCTTCCTGAAGATTTCTCTTGAATGAAACAGTTCTAGTCCTGTAGAAGCTCCTTCTATATAATAAATTAATTTTACTCTGCTATGTATTGAGTACCTTATTTACTGTGGTTAACCCCGAATCAACCCGGGACCTACATATATATATATATATATATACACAGGACTAGAACTGTTTCATTCAAGAGAAATCTTCAGGAAGCTAGTTAACAAGAATTGTATTGGCATTTATACATTTAGGCAGGTTTAAAGGGGTGGAGGTGGGGGACTTTTTGGGGGTAGGCATAGCGAAAAATATCATACTTGGGGGAGTGGTTAAGGAGTCAGTGGTAAATTAGATAAAAGAATAAATAAAAAAATAAAAAAATATATATATATAAAAAATATATATATATAAAAAATAGAGTTTTAGGTAAATAAGGAGATTCTCACTTATACCTATACACATATGTATACATATATACACACACATACATATATACATACACACATACATACACACACACACATATACATATATATACACATACACATACATATACATATCTACACATACACATATATATATATATATACATACACTCACTCACATGCATACACGTATACACACATGTATATATACACACACGACCACACATACATATACACACAGAAAAATATATATACATACACACATACACACATGCACATACAGCACACTAGTCCCTATATACACATATATACACACATATATATACATACACATACATATACATACATATATATATATATATATATATATACATATGTGTACCTATACATACCTACACATACACACATATATATACATACAAATACAGACCCATTCCCTAATTTTAATTTTATTATCTTCATTTATTACTTTTGTTATCTTTGACCGCTGGTCCCAAGGATCTGGCTATAACAGCAAGTCCATTTATCTGTCGAATTGAAAACCAGCATCATCATCACGCACGCACCCTCATAGCACGTACACTCATACACATACACGCACGCACACGTTATATTCAGACTACATACATCTACATACATTCACGTATATACTCATACGTACGCGTACCTACAGATTCATGTCTACACTCTTAGAAGGCTAGTCTATACATATACACCAATAAATATATATATACACACATACATATACACCTACAATACAAATACATATATATATATATATATATATATATATTATATACATATATATACACATATATATACATATTATACATATACACAAATATATATACACACATATATATACACACATACACATACATACATATGCACACTACACATACATACGTATACATACATACATACATCCATACATCCATACATACATACATTTATACACATAACACACACCCACACATATACATGTGTGCAAACATACATACATACTCATACACGCACACACACTTACATTACATATATGCACACACTTACACATATATACATACACATATACATACATACATACATATATGCATACATACACACACACATAATATATAGATACATACACATACACATACCTATACATATATATACACCATGCACATACTTATATCTCTACATACTCGCATATACATATATATATATATATATTATATATACACACACATACATATACCTATATACATGTATATATACACACACATATATATATACACATCTACAATTTGTATCTACACTCACATACATGCACATACACATAAACTCTACATACCTACATATACATCGACATACTCGCGTACACTCATATATATACACATATATATATATACACACACATACATATACATATACATATATATATATGTATAAATATATACATAATACACATATACACAGACATACATATATATATATATATATATACACACACACACACACACATACATATATATATATATATACATACATATATATATACATACATACACATATACATACATGTACATATATATATATATACATATACATATATATACACACACATACATCTATCAACAATTGAGGGTAAAGTTAATTAGTTATTAATCAATTTCACCAAGTATTCAGTATGTAAAAGGGCCATTATTATTTTGAGTAAACAATGTCTGAGGGAAAATATTCTCTAAGTAGTGGAAGAGGCTAAAAAACTTTTTTGGCTGCTATTTCTAGAAAGTTCAGTATGTGGCAAAGTAATTTATTTTACTAAGCCCTAATTATATAATATTTATACATACACATACATACACACATACATATACACATACATTGCATACACACTATATACATATATACATATATACATATATACATATATACACACACACACACACACGCACATACATATATATATATATATATATATTTTTACATACATACACACACACACACATAATACATGCGTATATTCCTACTATACCCATACATTTCTATACATATATCGATACACATATACAAGCGTGCACATACAATATGTGAAAGGTCTTAGGAGAAAAGGTAATCGAGGGTGCTAGGGGAACGGTGGATTGGGGGTGGGTGTGGGTGGGGTGTCATCAATGTGGTTGCCGGGTAGGTCTATAGTTCTTGTAGTTCGCATACTTCTTATGCATGCAATTTGGGGAGTGTTCTGAGATTTTGTTAAGGAGAGGGCCTTTGGCGAACAAGATCTCTAGGCTCTCCGATATGCAGAGGTCACAGCAGGTATGGCCTCCTGTGTACGAGCGCGCCTTCTGTAGTAGTTTCCACTTGGTCTTGAAGGGGATTGAGTTCCTTTTAAGGTACCAGATGTGGGCGGCGAGGGTAGTTGGGTTGGATTTATCCTGTCGCCGGAACGAGTGTGTGGTGTGCGTACCAACGGGTCTTAAAGCTGTTTGACGTCATTCCGATGTAGGATTTTCTTTTATCGTCAGGGCCTGATCTTACCTCGCATGTATATACTAGGTCCCTCTGTAGGCATTGTTGTTGAGGGGCAGGTGGTTTTATCAGGGCAGTTGCAATTGCTTTCGGACGTTGGATGGGCCTCGGAAAAAGTAGATATGTTAAGTTTTTTCACATCGTTGTTGGCTAGGTTCCTGGCTAGATTGGGCGTGGTAGAGTAGGAGAGTCTAATAGTGTTCTTATTTAGGATAGTGTAGTACTTATGTTGGGTGGGGAAGTGTTTCTGTAGGAGAGTGAAGAAGATTTTAGCTACCGGTGTAGCGACCTCACGCTTGAAGGGGGGGGTTGTACCAGCTAATGTGTCTTCGTCTATTTTTCCTGGGTTGGCGTGGGGCTATACTAGTATAGGTAATCTTATCTTTAAAGCCACTGCGGGCCAGGGCCTCGTTGTAATAGGGGGCTGCGGCCTTAAAGATATCTTCCGTGGCGGACAGGCTAGAAATTCTAATTGAGACACTTTTTACTAGGTTATCTAATTATTTTTGGGGTGGTTGGAATTAATATCTATAATCTAAGGGATTCATTCGGTTTGTGGTACGGGTAATAAAGTGAGGTTTTTAAGTCGAGGGTGACATCAAGGAAGTTAGCTTTTGTTAAGTTGGATTCTAAGGTAATCCTAAGGCCTAAGTTTTTAAAGAAGGTGTAAAGATTTTTCCGGAACCCATCCGTGGTCCTGGGGTTTATTTTGTGGAGGGCGATAACGACTCTGCTGAAATAAGTGACCTAGTGGGCCTTTTCATCCTCCATAGGCTGAAAACCCTATTCACAGGCCTCTCCGGTGGTCTTTACCGCGATGACGGCCTTTTCGCCCTCCACAAAATAAACCCCAGGACCACGGATGGGTTCCGGAAAAATCTTTACACCTTCTTTAAAAACTTAGGCCCTACAAGCTACAGTAGCATCCACCCTTAGTGGTTAGCCACATTTAAATGGCAAATATACTTCACATTGTCGTGCAGCTACACTTTATACCTCGTTCAGTGGTTTATAATCCTTTTATTCCCAGAATTCAACTACGCAGTCACGTCTAAACATTTTAGGAATTATGGAAGAAGGCATAGTTACAGCTATTAATGAGCTAGATTCAAATTCTGCACCAGGAATAGATGGTCTCCCAGCCATACTATTGAAAACTTGCAAAAACAGCCTTGCCAAGCCATTAAAGTCGCTATTTCATAACTCGCTTGAAACCGACATATTCCCAGAAATATTCAAAGAAGCAACAGTAACACTTATCTATAGAGAAGGTAGCAGGGCTGAAACTAAAAATTACTGACCTGTTTCTCTCATATCTCACACATCTAAAATTGTAGAACACATTGTCCGTAAAAGAATAACTGCGTATCTGAGGAAAACAACCTGTTAGATAATACACAGAATGGTTTTCGAACTGGACGAGGTTTCCTGACACAACTATTATAACACTATCCTCAATAATCACCTGAATGGAAAGGACCCTGACGGCATATACCTTGATTTTGCTAAAGTGTTTGACAAGATTGATCATGGAATCATCTGTCATAGGATAAGGGATCTTGGCATCATAAGAAAACTCGGAGAATGGTTCTTTGACTTTCTAAGGGATAAGAAACAATCGGTTGCTGCAAATAGTTATCTCTCAGCAAAGTCACCCGTAATTAGTGGTTTACCTCAGGGTACGGTTCTAAGACCATTATTATTTACCACAGCCCTATCAGGCGTAAGCTCACAAGTACAATCGGCCAACCTAATGAGTTCCACCGACGATAGAAAAATATCAATGGCTATCCAAACTCCAGAATATGCCATCACACTCCAAAGTGACCGAAACGTTATTTATCGATGGGAGGATAAGAATATGAAATTTAATGCATCAAAATTTCAGACCCTTCATTATGGAAGGAATAGACACTAATCCTAATATTTGGCGCCAGATAATAAAATGATTCAGACCACTGACGACATACGGGATTCAGGAATAATCATGTCAAATAATGCATCTTTCATCAGTCACATCACTAAACTGCCCTCTAAATGCAGACATCTCATAGGATGGATCCCATGAACCTTCGCAAGAGAACCGATAGTTATGCTAACTTTATGGAAAAGCCTTAGTTTTGAGCAAATTAGATTACTGCCTAGAGAAGAAATCGAAGTGTTACAAAGAGCATTAAGCAGTAAAATAACTTCAGTTAATGGCCTTAATTACTCGGAACACCTGGAAGCTCTACCTCTCAACTCTCTTGAACGCCGAAGAGAGAGATAGACTCTTATGTAGGTATGGAAGCCCCGGGACGGATCATGTTCTGAACATCGGCATGAAAGCAAATTTTAATACTTGAACAAGGTGGTACTGTCAGTTTCCAAATATACCATCTTCAAACTCACGAGCAAAAACACTCTGCTGTACCAGTCTGATATATTAAAAGGTCCTCAAGTATTCAACTGCTTACCCGAAATGA
>NC_043005.1:106982232-106992228 GCF_006345805.1 Octopus sinensis | reverse complement strand
AATCGGCACGAACTTTCCGGACAACCCAATGTTTTGGCAATTCCTACACTTTGTAAATAAAGCCCTGGTTGTTAGGAGACTACAGTTAGAAATATTCCGAGTTATTCTAACCAAAGGAATTTCAGGGTATCAATATCATTGCCAGATTTCTCGTGATAAATGTTCTCAGCAACCATCTATTGTTTCTCGACAGATTGTCACCGAATTGTGAATGGGTTTATTGATGGAGGCATTCACATCAGGGCTAAGCCTAAGTCACAAAGTATTGAGAATTTTGTATGCAAATATGTAAGACTCGATGCCTAATCCCGACAGGATAGTGTTCTTCAGTTCCACAGATGAAACTTGCCGTGATAGTTGCATCTTGTGAAAATTTCTTATTTCGAGTCCAATCAGAAGTCATTTTGAAATATGTAATGTTTTCTTGATATTTCTATTTTATAAGGCGTATTTTAAAAACAGAATAAAAGATAAATACTGAAGTCCGAACCAGTTGTGAAGAGATTATTATATTCCTTTCAAATAAATTTTATTGAAGAGTAATATTCACTTAAAAACTTTTCTAAAAATGACATTCAATACATTCTCACACTTTAATATACAGGAACGACACCTTGTTATTGCTACGATGTCTTGTAAACGTACAGCTGAAGATTTTTTACAAAGCATCACGTACTTGTGAAAATAGAAAAAAAAAATTGAATTTGAAAACTCGACAGCTGGAATTTTATTTATTAATATATTTCCTGTGCACGTAATTCGACGAGCTGGCAGAATCGTTAGTGTATCTGGTAACATGCTTAGTCATATTTCGTCTGTCTTTACGATATGGGTTCAAATTTCGCCGTGGCCGACATTGCCTTTCACCTTTTCGGGGTCGATAAAATAAGAACTAGCGTTGATGTAATCAGCTTAAACCCATCCGTGAACTTGGTGGCCCTGTGCCAAAGTTTTAAATCAGTATCTTATCTGGGCACTCTTTTACAAATAGAAAAATGCACACAGACACAGACACACACATAGATATAGATATTATAAAATATCTGTACACCGTTTCAACAGAGTATACATTATATATATATATATGCACACACAAACACACACAACATATATATATATACTATTATATATATATATAATATATACACACACACACATATATGTATATATATTATATATATATATATATATACACGCATATATATATATAGATTGATAGATATATATTGACGCAAAACACACATATATACATATATATATTAGCCTACATTAGAATCGTGTAATCAATCTCAAAAAATATATGTTGTATACAATGGACACAACCTTAGGGGGTGTTTTTGTTGATAAGTTGAGAATGAACAATAAAACTAAAAACAAAATAACAACAAATTCCCATTTCTAACACTCGGCATCATTTATCAGCAGCAGCAACCCTAATGCTAGCAATAACAACAGCAGCTGCAATAACTGCAACAATAACATTCCTGAAAAAGCAAGAAATATATATATACATATATATATATATATATTATATATATATATAATATATATATTATATATATAAAGTGGCTCGAGGTATAAAAAGTAACAAAGGACATAAATATAAAGAAAATTAACATATGTGTGTGTATGCATGTGGCTAATAATGCGTGTACGTCCTCTTCAAATATCTACGTACACACAGATAAATACATATACAAACGCATATGTATGTATATATATACGTAAGTATATATTCCTATATACATATGTATGTATATATGCATCTGTGTGTGTGTTTGTGTGCGTGTAGTTGAAATACATAGTCCAGTAAAACATACTCTCCTCTTCCTCAACTCAAGCCAAACCTTATACGAAATTCCTCACAAAAACCGAGGCAAAAATTGCAACATCAAAAACATTCTTTTTCACGCCTAAATAAGCAAACAGTTAAGAACGAATGATTAACATGCAGTTTTTGCTACAGCATTGGTCAGTTCTGATATTGCAACATTGCAGCAAAGGTCATGCAGGAAATCTCTGGATAGAATCAAGTATCTTTGACAAAATAATTTGCAATAAAAAATACTCATATATACATACAAATACATACAAATACATACAAACTTACATATACATACACATATATTATTCATATATGTATATATACACACACATGCATGCACATACAAACATATTCTATACATATTATATAGTGTCTATATATATATATGTATATATATACATGTATAATATATACATGTATATATATATATATATATATTATATATATATATATATATATATACATACATATATATATATAAATACATATATATATACATACACACACACACACACAACAACATATATATATATATATATATATATATATTCTAGATATGTATGTACATATGAAAAGAGTAAAAATAACATAATCGAAGAAAACAATAAAACCCGTGACTAATAATTTTCTTTCTCGGATATTCTTTATGGCTGGTTCGGAACGGTTTGTCTTTGTTTCCGAATTACAATTTTTTGCGTGCTTTATTTATTCATTTATTTATTTTTGTTTTTATCTTGCGATTTTCCAGTTTTGGGTTTTAAAGGGTAGGTGTCCATTTTTGAAGGCATAGACACACACTTTTATGCTCACACAAAGATAATCAGTCGCAAAACATATAAGAACGCACACACCGTGAGACAGACGCCCAGGAGCACAGAAAGCTAACACTCGCTTTTCTCTGGCACCTACTCATACACAAACATATATCTATGCATATAGAATATATATAATACAATATACATATATATATATATATATATATATATATATATATATATTATATATATACATATATATATATGTATATATATATACATATATATATATGTATATATATATATATACATATATACATATATATATTATATATATATATATATACATATATAGTTATATATATATATTATATTTTACATATATATATGTGATGTATATAATATATATATATATATTATATATATATATATATATATATATACATAATATTATATATACATAAATACATAATACATACAACATATATATATCGAATGCACACTAACACGCGCATGCATATATATGGTATATTATGTATACGTATGTATATATGGATGTATAAAATCTATATATAATACACACACATATACTTATATATACATACACACACATACACACACACACACATATTTCCTCATTTAGCATACTGAAGTTTATATTTATGATTAAAGGAAACGCTGGCACTAAATTTGTGATTGAAAACTCAATGACACTACAGGCTGCAAATACGCCCGCCTTTTCACCTACGGATTAACACCTATTACTGTAGTAATCTGGGGTTCAAAGGCCCACTTCTCTTCGCTGCCATCTATAAAACAAATTATTTGCATGTCAAATCTCAACAAATACAAATTATACTAGCAAAGCTCATTGCAATATATAACCGATTTACCTACATCACAGCAAAAGACGCAATTGTGATCCTTAGCATGTTAGACTTCATTCATTAAATAGAACGTGAAAAATACGTTATTGTACCATTGATGTATTCCGTCGCTATTCAACGAACCCTGCAGTAAGTTTTAAAAGTGAAACCTATAAAATCAGCTAAAATCTCGACAAAAGAGAAAATATACCTTCAGTATTTTTGGCTTCAATTGCTAAATATTGTAATTTTCAGAGATATCTTTTTAGCGTGACAAGAAATCATCGTATAGTATGGTGAATACAGGTGCTGTTGCACTTTCTGTTAGTTATCAATGCAATTAAGGTGAGAAAATTAAGATCAAATGGTAAATGAAATATTCGCTAAGTACAGATTCATCCTTTATAAGAATCATTCCCAAACATACGTCACATTTTAAAAGTATCCTCAGTTTTACCAGTTTCAAAATTGTTTTAAAATAACTTATCCTTTATAAATTCAACCACTATCCAGGCATAAACTATCTAAAAATGTCAAATTATTTGGCTTATACACACACACACAGACACACACACACTCGCCATGATAGATCGTTAGTCACTACACACATTTTTTCTCTCCTTGTTTTTTTCTGTGTCCCTTTCTGTAGAAGAGCGTCGGCTCGAAACGTAAAAGACTTTTTCTATTCCTGAGCATTATACTAATACATCTGTCTGTTTTGTACACCACCTGTCTTTGTCTTTTGTTTTTTTCGTAAACTCTCCCTTGTATATATATATATATATATAGATATATATATATATATATATATATATATATACAGAGAGAGAGAGAGAGTGAGAGAGAGAGAGAGAGATAGAGAGAGTGACATCACACTGGAGAAAAGAATCGATTAAAAATCCAGTCGAATACTTTACAATCACTCAGTATAAATCAGATTTGGCTGAGTAAATTATCCAGTGAAAAACCATTGCAATAAAAAGGATTTCTACTGTCTGTCCAATTGTAAATCTGAAGTTTAAACTTCTAGTAAATTTAGAATAAGGACACATAATATATATATATATAAGTTATGAAGAGTCATACATATTTTCATCAGCTCATGCACTTTGGGAGAGATTGTCAAATTCCAAAATTCTTTTACCAGAAACTTAGCTGAAGTTATACCTGCGCAAAAGGCTAAGTTAAGAGGGTTTGCGCGAAAAGATTTACTCTTTGCATCCATATGAGCCTCGTCGGCATCCTTTCTGTTCAGTGGGGAAAATATGGCTCTGTTCCATAAAATTGTATAGTTTATCTGCGGTGATGTATGTTAAAATTTATAAGTGGAGGATAGACATGCTCTGAGATGATAGTTTTGGGGAAATTTGGTTTCATTATTCTTCGGAAACAGGCAAGTAATACCTCTTGCTAAACAATAAGGTGTTTTCGTAGGATCTCTTATAATTTCATTGAATAACTGGAATTACTTTTCGTGTGCGCACGGGAGCGAGGTGACCCGTAAATTTGGCCCCCTAACATTACCAGTAGTTTTCCACTTATCAGCCTTTATGAGTCTGCTATTGTCATGTTTTCCCACGCTTGCTCTGGTAAATTTTGGTAGCATACGCCTGTGTGTCTAATCCAGTCTGCATCTTTTCCAATAGTTTCCAACTTCTTACTGGCAGTGGGGTCTTTAACGGTTATTTTCTCCTTTCCTATTTCGCTGTAGAATGTTTCGAATTGGATGTGCACAGACCATTTTGCTTGTAAAATTTGTTTCTCTTCTCAAATCTTCGTATTCTATGAGCTTTTGATTTGACTTTTTGTTGCAGTGTTTCTTTCGCTGAAAGCAGTTCTCTTGGTGAACATCTATGTTTTCTCTTCATCTTCATTCTTTTTCTGGTTTTCACATTGTTTCCACAATTAGTTCATTCAATATTGATATTTCACCTCTCAATATTTCAAATTCTTTTTCAATTTTACTTTTCCAATTTTGAATTCTTCTCAGGGTTGAATTTCTTTCTTTCTTTCAGAGGCTGGTTTCAGTTGTTTTAGCAGCTTCGTTCCTTTATTACATAGTTTCCAATTATAATTTGTTTTCTATTTTGGATTGTATTTCAGAGCTTATGAAGTGGTTCTCTAACATGTCCACTAGCGTGTCTTACAACTGCAAGCTTGTTCAGAATTGTCTGTTTCTGTTCTATCATAGTCTTCAAATATTGTTTCTTTACCACTTTCCTCGCTATCTTTATTAAGTTTATTACAATTTATTTCTCCAGACTATTGCCAGTTCTTTCAATTCAGACTCGTGGAGAGCTGTTCTCTTCGTCTGGTTCTTCATTTCCTTGTCTTATATTTCGATCATTTCCGTACCGTGTTTCATCGCAGATATTTTACTGTCTATGAACCATTTATTTCAGAAGATAGCCCTCCTAACATATGCTAACTTGTTTTCGTCCAAATGTAGTCGGTTGCCTTGATTTGGCGTGCTCCATATTTGATAAGAACGTGAGGTGTGCTTCCCTTCAGATGGCCTGCATAATGCATAACAAAATGCTTATATTACTTCCGTACACTCTTCTCGGGTCCATTTTTTCTTTCAGTGGTGGGTGTGGTGACGGACTTGGATGGCTCGAGTTGTGGCAGCTCCCATTGATGTGACCATCCAGGCTCGCATTCAGAGAAGAGTTTGTACCAGGCAATGACTTTTCGACCCCTGGCTGGTTCTCTTATCATTACTCTAAATATTTTTCCAGAAGTTTCTAACTTCTTCCATGGCAGTTGGGTCTTCAACGGTTATTTTCTCCTTTCCTATTTCGCTGTAGAATGTGAACAGATCAGATTAACCACAGGACAGGCGATTTGATTTACTGCTGTAGTTTTCCTTTTTCTTTCGTTTGACATATTTGTGCTTCATTCATATAATTAGTATTGAGACCCGTATAGTGGCAGATGTAGAGACGGTTGTTGCCGCTGCCACCATTGTCGACTGCGCCATTAATACCGTTACAGTTTCTTTAGCCTTGCTATTACAGTATTGCTTATCTTAATACAGAAGAGATTTTCAACTCAGTACCTAATATTAACAATACATGCAATGTAATATTTTGGACGAAAAATTCAGAAATATTAACCGGTTATGTACACGTAAAGATCGTCTTAAATATTCATTAGATAACAAATGTAGAAAACAAATTAATCTATAAAGGTTCAGTAAAAAGCAGAGTAAAATACTATTATATAGGTACTCGCTACTCTATACGTACCTGCGCAACTGATTTTAAGTCAAGATTCTCATGTTCCTTCGTTTAGGTATAGAAAACATAAATACATTCCTTCAAATAAATTCGTCTGCAGATTTAAAGAGAGTTACGCAGGTACGTTATTCAATGGTCTGTAATATATAACGCACTATCGTATACGGAAACTGAAATGCTTCGAGGAAACCCTGATAATGTTGCATCTATATCTAAATTATGAATAAAATAAAATAATGTTAAGAGATACACATTTACTTAGAAAAACCTTTAAAACTATCTCAAATAAATGTAATACTGAGTAGTTTACCCCGATTCTTATGGATAGATGAGCTTCTGTTTGTCAAGAAATTTATGTGCTGGCAACATCCAATCCGTGGTGATTTCGGGATGCTGACCTTCGTGATGTACCATCTGAGAATATGATAAGAAATTGATTGATGTAGGTACCTCTGTATTATCCTGCGATGGTCACGCCGGAAATGTCTTTTATCATGGTCTTGTGTGATGGGCGATGACTTTGTGTTAAACCTCAACAGCAACATTATTTGACACTTCAAAGACAGTTGAAATGAACGAGCTAGCCTTCGAATTATATGTCCTCATAAACCGCAATTTCTCCGCAAGGCCAAAAAAAAAAAAGAACCCAATTGTTTTACTCATAGTTATAGTCCAGTAGTAAAGAAAAGAATAGCTGGAGAAATACATTTTCCTTCATACACTGAGAGGTGTTAACCCAATACGTGCTGACAGGATTTGTGAGGTGAAGAAGTTAGCTTCGCAACTATGTGATTTCAGGTTACATTTTATGATAGTCGTCGTAAGGTAGATCAAATTATTTAGCCTTCATATAGATATGGACCATTATAAGGATCTATATTGTAGTGTCCTTTCTTAAAACGTTAATCTGTGGCTTTTACAGTCACCAGTGCTTTTCGCACAGAGCCAGATCAACTAAGCTGTACATCTTTCTTAAATATGTTCGGTAGAAAATAAATTTCTCTCCACTCAATGTCTTTAACCACTTTGCTAATCAATATCAAATATTTTATTGCTCGTATCTTACTTCTTTTACTTCGGCATACCAGAATGATACAAGTCGAATAGATCCAATTTAATACCTCAGAAGGTACGCATTTTCCCGACCTTGAAGGAATGAAAAGCCGGCTCACTAAAGAAACAATTTTAGCTCAGATTATAAAAATAGGCAAACTAACGTTGTATATTTTAGGAAAAGGCTACTGGATTGTAGTTACAAGTATCGGGGTACATCTTAGACTACGATGAAAAAATTATGTTCTTGACGACATTGAGAGAATTTTAATCCGGCGTCCGACATGAAGCAAAATTCTTAACTGCGTTGACAAATACTGACTGTTCGCACTGGATGGCTTAATTCTTTCCATTCTGTGCAGTGTGGTGGATTATTTGAAAGCTATTCTTCCCAATCTCACTAGCAAATCTTCTAAGTACAACCTGCTAAACATAACTAACTTTACATAGTGGCACAACGTTTTAACCCCTTTCCTCAACACTGATCAATCTTTGTGCGTAAATTACAAACTACTGTTTATGCTTTAAAAGTTATATTGACTTGTTTTATTACTGGTTTTATTAACTGAGCTACGACCATGATGAAGCATTGCTTTTCAAAGGCGTTTAGTCATTATATCGATCTCACTACTTATATCAGTCTTAGAAGTACTTTATAGATCTATATTTTGTCAAATCACGTAATTAAACTTTTTAACACCACCGAAAACTAACGACAGAAAATGGACACTAACATCCATACAGTTTCATTATCAAGGTATTACTCAACTGAAAGCGACCCTAGATGATATTTTCACAAATTGCAACGTTATTTAGTCGAACTCAGAACCAAAACGTTATGAAATGAAACTTTTAACCGCACGGCTTTATGAATAGCTTTTTTCATATTCATTTATGCTTCTTCACATCTGCAAATATGTATTTTAAATAGTAAACTAACACGATAAGTGATTATTTAAAAAAACATATATATGTATATATATAGGAAAATACTTTTATATTTCATGTATCATATTTTAAAATATATTCATAACACCCTCTTACTTACAAACTGATATTTTAATAAGCTTAACTTTTATAGTGATTCATATTTAATTTTGCACTTTACAGAATTATATGATCTTTTTTTAAACTTAAACTCCATAAGCAATATTAAATCAATATAAAATAATATGATTTTATGGCATTTTTTTTCGTTTGCTCAATAATTGCCACTTTTCATTTTGTGATTCATTTTTAAATTTCTGTTTTATAGAATTTTCTTATGTGTAAAATTACTAATAAAATATTCGTAACATACCTACCGGATGTAAATAAATTTCAGAGAGAAAAAATATTCTATGATAAAAATGTTTTCCATACTTACCATTAAATTTTGTGTGCTTTTATTTAATATTTATTTATTTGGTTTTGAGCTATCAAAATTTTTATTTTAAATCTTAATAATACATATACAACTGGCCATAATGTAGTTTTGGATCACGATAGCAATGCTAAAGAAACAACCTATACAAAACATATTTTAAATATTTTATAGTGCGAAAACTAAAATTGTAATTTAAAGTTCAATTTATGAACAAGAAATCGTGTTTTTTTATTAGTTTAAGTGGGGGTTGCCTATATTGAAAAGCAATTATTTCACACGATTATTGGTTTCATAAAAATGTTGACTTTATCTGTCATATAAATAAATGATTACACACACATACACACACATATGTACATTTAAGATTACACACATTATATATATACACATATATATATATATATGTATATGTATGTATACATATATATATATGTATGTATATATGTGCGTATGTATATGCAATTTCAGTTTCACACACATATATATATTTATATTATGTGTATGTTTCAGTGTGTATATGTATATCTATATATATGTACGTATTTCTATGGATGTTCGTATCATTCTGTAAAGGTGAAGAACTGGCAGAATTTTTAGAGTGTTGGATATAACACATCACCGTAATTGTTTGGACTCTCTGGTATCAAATCCTGCGCTGTTACAGAAAGACAAGCATCTCTGCGACAGGCAAGCATTACAGTGACAGAAATTATTAGTATATGAAAACTCAAAGTTTTTTTAGTATCTCAGAATATCGTCTGAGGGTGTCGCCATTTATAAATATGTGTTTGCAAGTTTTTTAAGACTATTAACTTCACCTTCATCTGTTAAAATTCAATCACCTTTTAAGTCGGTGAGCTGGCAGAGACGTTAGCACGCCGGGCGAAATGCT
>NC_043005.1:106974732-106979732 GCF_006345805.1 Octopus sinensis | reverse complement strand
GGACGGGGAAACAGGAATAAGCGATTAGATCCAACGTTTCTAGAGATAAGCATAACCTTAAAAGCGTCCACTACAAAAGCCGCGTCAAGAACATAATTTCTAAACTCCTCGCTATATTTTTTAAGTACACTACCCAAATCACTCATCATTCCATCCTCTCACTCTTTATTCATATATTCACATATTCCATTCATCCATTATGTTCTTCCTGCGTATTTCTCCACCGTTACTCATTTTGACTTCAACTTTTTGCACTACTTATTTTCACTGTTATTTTTTTCCCCCGATTTTGTTTCTCTACTTTTTCCAAGTAAATCTGTTAATTGTTATTCCATCTGATCTCTGCAGATTCTGGAGTTATTCTATTATTTTTTCCTCAAACAATCTTTTTTATGTTTTTTTTTTTCCCTTATAGCAAAATTCACCGCGAAGGATTAAACTTTGACTAGAATTTACAGTCAAGCCATCAGCATGTTTTACAACTCCTACTCACACACATACACGGGAACATTGTGTATTTCCTCCTGTGAACACTTTCAAATTACATACCCACCATAACCTCATTCACTAACACGCCTAAAAGATTGAAATTAAACAACACATTTAGAATAACCCCAATTTAAAAGGGGTGGCGATTGGCAAAGTAAATAAATAAAATGATTGAATGAATACAATTGTACAAAAGTTGTAAAAGAAAAGAAAAATTTAAAAAGCAAAAATGAAAGAATTTATTTATTGAATTAAAACTTCCCAAAAGCCAAAGATGCTCTCTTGCAAATACACACACAAACACACGCAAACATACACAAACGCACACACACACACACACACATACACATAGATACATACAATGCACAAGCACACACATGCACACATAAACACATACGTGCATACATACATGTGTACGTATGCACATACGCGCATGCACACATATACACACATTTGTATATATGTGTGTATGTATGAGGGGAGAGTGAGACACACAGTTGAGTATCAGTGTAGCTGTGTGTGTGTGTGATGTTAGTGCGTATGCAAATAAAAATTCCTTGAGGTCTAAAGTATGTACGTAAGTTTGTATATCTAGCAACATGCGTGAATGTGTGCGTCTGTGAGTGTGTATGTGAGTGTATGTGTGTGCGTGTGTATTTATGTAAGAATTTGTGAATCTATATATGGATTTATGTTTGTACGCATATATATATGTTTCGGTATAAATAAATGCATGTACGAATATGAATAAAAAAAATATCAGAAATATAAAGACTGAAATAAAAAGAAGCACAAAAAAAAATAATAAGCAGAATATAACAAACAAAAAAAAAACAGCAAAATCTTTGGTGACATTAATAATTACATCATGAACTGTGCTAAGTAGAAATTTAACAGATAAGAATTATGCATAGATGTTGATTGTGGTAATGATGATGAAACTGCTGCTGCTGATTATTATTATTAACATGATAATGTTGATGGTGTTATTGGTGTTAATGGAGGCGTGTTGGTGGCGATATTTGGGGTGTTGATGGTGATGCTTCTAGCAATATTGAGAAATATTAGCCTTATCTTTTGAGGCAGAATTCTCTATAGGTGCATATGTCTGAAATCTCGGTAATAATTGTGTCTGTATGTGTATGGCATTGTGTCTCTATATGCGTATATGGATGTGTGTGAATGTATTCATGTATACGCATATATATTTCTGTTCGTGTTTGAGTGTGTATGTGTGCCAACATTCACAAAACTATAAAGAAAAGAGATTTAAAACAATAATTTCATGGAGATAAACAGTAAGTTTGAAAACAAGGCAAAAATATAACAATATTTTTTAAAAAAATGCCTTTGGGAAGTTGTTTATATGTGAAAATATGTTTTATTTTCGCATCTTTTGTTTCAATCTTTCTGAATAATTTTTCTCTTTTTATTTTGCTTTCATATTTCCTTATTTTTTTGTTTTGTTGTTGCTGGAGGCAATGATGTAAATTCGGCTGTCACCAGGGTCACCAGCATGAGAATTTAGTTAAACATTGTTCATTGTTTTATCAGAGAAAATATAATTTTATTTATTCATTTCTATGTCGAGTAGTTTTGGAATTTTTTATAGTTGTATATATAAGCATTATTTCTTTTTTATTTATATATATCTTTTTTTTGTGTAGGTGGGTGGGTGTGTTTGGCTTGTAGCAACGAAAGAACTTTTTTCTTTATTTTTTATGCACGGAATTTTGTTTCACTTCTAGGTTTTTGACATGAAACCAATTGAAGAACGGAGGGAAAAAAGAAGGCCAACAAGGTATATATGTATGTGCATGTATCTGTGCGTGTGTGTGTATGTGTGTGCATGCGTGTGTGTGTTTGTATGAGTGTAAACACTTCATAAAGTTGAATAAATATGTGGTAATCAGTAAAACAGAAGAATAGAAAACAAAAAATATTAGTTGAAAACGTAAAATGGAAATATAATTTATAAATCTAATTCTCGATTATTACGTTTGAACTTTATACGTTCGATTTAATTTAAGTTTTCAATTTGCTTATGGTAGCATCAAGGTTAAGTTTACACCTTTGGCTCACCCCAGAAGCAACGATATCAAGAGGGAAGTCAACACTAGACAATTATAAATTAACGGTTCAGATTGTAATGAAATCTTTTTATCACTTGCATTTAAAACCTTGGAAGTTAATTTAAAATTTGTTCGCATCCTCGGAGTTAATTTACACCGCAAACATCAAACTTTTCTATGTTTGACGGAAGCCGAATAGTGGATCATGCTAGCTCTATATGGTTGCGAATTATCTGTGATTGTGGCAAAGACAGTTCAACTATTCCAACCATACTGGGGCCTGTGGTGGGCTGAACTACTTACTAAAATTATTTTTTTATCTTCAACCATGCTTTAACCTCCTGCGCAAGTGGAGTCACGTTGAACAAAGTCTTCGAAGATAAACAAAAGATTCATCATGAATGAAAGATCTTTCACTGAAGTCTCTCTCTGCTCGATCACAGCTGATAACAACAATAGCAATAATAACAACAAAAATTATACACTTAAGAGTAACCATAATAATATTTAATTTGGATATAATCGTTTGCAGAATTTTCCCTAACAATGAAATTGTAAGCGTCTTCTCTGGTAAGCACTCCATATGTCACCGGCGTTGTATATTGTTTAGGATTTATTTGAAACTAGCAGTATAGCCCAGCGTTTATTGGGCTTGTTTCCTTTTTCAGCATTTAGAATTGGAATTTTTGAAAAGTAAAAATTTTGTATTATGTAACTTGTTATTCTCTTTAAGTGAACATTTTTCTGGTTGAAATACGCCGAAAAATGACGACACAGCAGTCAAAAAATCGTAAAAAATAGGGATTTTCATAGAAAAAAAACATCTTTTTGATGTAAATAATTGTTGGTGTTAACATGGTCCGATTTGAATTGTTTCTGCTACGGAAGGAAGAGCAAGCTTTTCTTCTATCATACTCTTTTGGTCAACTTGCACCACAGAGTCTCGGAGGAGATACTGTTAGTTACAGGCTACCAAACCTGCCATACACAGACAACTTCCGCTTTATATATAGAGAGATTAAGAAATAGCGTGCACATTCACACACACACAATTACTCACATACAAGCAGGCACGCTCTCTCTCTCTCACACACACATGCACAAACTACACACGCACACTTACACAAACACTTACACACAGCACACGCATGTATTTATATGTACTAAAAGCCTGTTTCACAAAAAACGCTTTCCGATCATCGTTGAATCCTATATTCTCTTCATGTGTTCATTGTTGAGCCAATGAGAACCCTCTGTGTTCTCATTTAACTTGCGAGAAATAACAGTCGAACCTTTCAGAAATCCCACCTTACATTTGTTAAGAGAAGAGCATATTTGATGACGGGATAGCAGGTGGACTTTTTCTCAATAAAATGATGAGATGGCCACAAAGAGGAATAATTTGATCAAAGGCTTTCTCAATCGGATTTGATAACAACAACATCGCTAAAACAGCAACAAGCACACAAAACAATTGTGATAGCAACAAGAGTTATTGTCACGATATGACAATTGCCTTGAATTATTTAAGCCTTAAGATGAGTTCAAAAAATAAAAGACATAAGTGTCTAGTCCCATGTCATAACAATAAAATCACTTACGGTGCTTTTTTCAGAAAGCATACCTTATCAGACCTCATCTGATCCAACAAAATACCTTCCAAGAACGTGATTTTCTGACATCAGCTCCTGGCCTTCAAATGAATATTGATTTACTCACAGTACAGAAGCACATATAAAGCGTGGTTTCTTCTCTTCATGTCTCCGAAATATCTTTGTGTACCTGTTTGGTGCAGAAACTAGAAATATACCAGGTAAGTGCAATTCAAATAATATTAAATCAAAATTAGTCATGTATATATCATACTTAATATGCATGACCGCGTGTGTATCGTTGGCGATTTTTTTTCCTCCGTCTTCCCTTCTGTGGATCTTTCTTTTCCTATGTTTCTGACGAAGAGCTCCGCCCGAAACGTTAAAATCCTCCTTTTTCTTTCCTTTCTTGAGCGTCCAATAACACTATACTTGTTCCAGGTCCTCGCGTTGTTGTGTTTTCTCTTTGTGTTTTCATGTTTGGATTAACTACACACACACACACACACAACACACACACACACACACATATATATATATATATATATGTATATATATACATACATACATACATATTGATAGGAAAGGTATAGCGGTATTCGTTCTAGATAAGATCGATTATGGACATGCTGTGTTTAAAAGCAATATATATAACGGTATAAGGTAAACATCATCCCAGGTGTGGCTGGTGAGAACGCTAGATGCCTTTCAATCAAGTTGGGTTTTCGCAATGACATATCACGATGTATATTCCCCGGTATAGGAAACGGAATAAAATATTCATTGGTACCGCAAATAGTGACGCGGCTGAATATTATCTGGTATGCGTAATTGAAGCAGTTTAAAA
>NC_043005.1:106939732-106969732 GCF_006345805.1 Octopus sinensis | reverse complement strand
ACTACAAAAGATAATATTTCTGCAATGATAAAAGGAATAATAATGACGATGACATGATAACGATAATGATGAGAACGACGACTAAAATAACGATGACGATGATGATTATCATGTTATGATGCTGGTTGTGAGCATGGTGTTCGTAATGACAATGGCAGCAATGGTTATGTCGAAACGGCTGTAGTTCTGCGTGAGGCGAAACGCATGACCGGACGCCTAGTATGTTGAATGTCGTCAGGTGACACACTTCTTTACAATTTTGGTAATGTGACCTGTGAGAAGCTCAGGTTATCTCTCAATAGATTTCTGTCAGCAGAGAAATGTAACGACTTACTCGAGATAATTTGGCCGACGACAAAAGACGAGTGGATGGTGAAATTTTAAATCAAAAACATACCTGGCCTTCGAATACCAACGGAATTGTGTGTCAATCGAAGCTCACCACCGATTCTTGACAAAATATACAGGCATCGAAGCAGCATGGGCGGGGTCTGTGCAAGATGTGCAAAGAACAACGCATTCGTTCCGAGTTCGAAATTTGCAGGTATGTGGAATTTCGTCGAAATCTTTTGTCGAGAGTAGGACGAATTCGGTTTTCGGTCGAGACTTTCCTGATGATCATCCTACTATTTTCCTTTAACCGGAAAAGCGGGCGGTTTCCTCTCTCCAATAACTATGACAAAAATGGTACTTTGGTGAACCAAAACTGAAAGCACTAAGAACAGACATTTCTCTCTTCAACTAAACTTTCATTGATTGTTTCAAGTTTAATTTAAAGATACCTGGGTGAATGGTCATATTCTTAGCATGTGAGTGAAGAAGAGAGAACAAAACTGGGATGTGCTTTTTACATGGGAAATAAGAATAATTTTGGTAATCTAATATTTCTTGATAGCCCTTACTAGAATTTTTCACTTTGAACGTTATCGTGACTTGTATAATGTGCATGGCTTCTGTAATTGTTGATTTTGTTGTTGATATTATTATTGTTGTTTGAATTTGCTTTGTAAATGCAGAAGCTGAGTCTAAGTTTTACCCCGAGAACTCAAGTGACAGCAAGTTTTAAGTAAATGTGAGCATTATAACTAGGACGTTTAACTGCCTTAGTTTGGCAGAAGAATATGGTTAGATGAGAGGGATTTGTTAAAATTGTATACCCTGGGTCTGTAAGAAGTTTTGTTTTAGAAAATGTGCTTTCGAGAATATGTGTCTTAATATTGTTTAGAATTATATGCATAGTTTATTAGTATTCCAGGTACACACAGCAGACTATACTGTTGGAAAAGAAAAATTCCTCATAAGAACTCTCCTAATTATTCTACCGGTTCCTAATAGCACTGTTTTTTTTTTTGAGCTGTACCAGACTAGGTTTTATGCCTATTTCCTCTATCCATTCGTTCAAATCTTTACGGACAGTCCCTAATGCGCCTATAACTACAAGGATACATTTTACCCCAAATTTTCATAGCCTCTGAAACTCAATGCCTAAGTTCTAGTACTATACCGCTTATATTGACTTCCTCATCATTTGGGACTGTAAAGTCAATTATCTGGCACTTTCTATTCTCTTCGTCCACTAGTACTAAAGCTGGCCTCCTAGGTTCTATTACTCTGTCTGTCTGAACATTTTGTATTTCTTACTTTCTAGTACTTACATGGGCTTATGTTCGTACCATTTATCATTCTGTTCAAATCCTACTCTTCTACAAAACTCCCAATTACGTAGATAGCTAGGATTTGATCACATAATAATAATAATAATAATAATAATAATAATAATAATAATAATAATAATAATAATAATAATGATAATAATAATAATAATATTAATAATAATAATATAATAATAATAATAATAATAATAATAATAAATAATAATAATAATAATAAAAATAATAATAACTAATAATAATAATAATAATAATAATAATAA
Organism: Octopus sinensis; assembly: GCF_006345805.1. NCBI lineage: Eukaryota > Metazoa > Mollusca > Cephalopoda > Octopoda > Octopodidae > Octopus > Octopus sinensis. Next base: position 106,967,799 of record NC_043005.1, on the reverse strand, counting down.
TAAATAATATTAAAGTTAATGAAAGGTGGGTGAAAACTGTGAAAAGGGCAAGAGTGGAGGGTAAGTCTCTAAGTGTAGACCTGGACGAGTAACCCATCCCGCTCAAAAGGTTCCTGAATATGGTTTGTTCAAGGATGAAGAACGAAACACCCATGTTTCCAAGGGTGAATTACCCAAACCCCAAAGAATCCCTCTCAACACATGACTATGATGCTCCCCCACTACTTCTGCTCGTGATCAGAGATGCACATATCGTCAGTCACTAAGGGACATGCTCAACTGGTTACGGTCAAACAACTGACAAGCAAATCTGTGGTATTGAGCAGAATATTTGCTGTAGCCCATCTTTTATACCAAGACAAAACAATGTACATGATAACACTTACAATCAGTTAAGAACAGAAGCCATGAGAGCCACTGCCTGGTACTGCATCAGGGTATTAGTGGTACTGCATCAGGGCATTTAATCATCATCATCATCATCATCATCATCATTATTATTATTATTATTATTATTATTATTATTATTATTATTATTATTATTCAGTAGTTTTATTTTTTATAGCGTGCTTTCACTTCACTACCGAGCGCAGCTCTGTGTTCCTTGAGTATGTGCTGTGATTTGTTCTGATGCTCTGATGGTTACTGTATTGAAAGTGTTCTGCGTAGGATGTGTGCAGTGCCTAGTAGTGCAATTTTCTGTATGTTATATGTGTTTGTAAGTCCTGGTGTTTTTGTTATGTATTTGTCTGAATATTTTTTATCATGTCTAATGCACCTACTATGATAGGATTTGTTTCTGTTTTTAGATTCCACATTCGAGTTACCTCTATGTCCAGGTCTTTGTATTTTTAAAGTTTCTCCATTTCTTTTAGAGACATGTTGCCATCTGCTGGTATTGATACATCAATTAAAAAGCATTTTGTTTCATGATCTCTGACAACTATATCTGGTCTGTTGGCCTTAATTTCTCTATCTGTGTGTATTGGCATATCCCAGAGTATGGTTGCTTTCTCGTTTTCTGTGACCAAAAGTGCCTATACCATCTTTTTTCTGTTGTTATTCCATAATGTTGGCATAGCTTCCAGTGTATGTAGGTCCCAAATATGTCGTGTGTGTGAATATATTCCTTCTTAGCCAGGACTGGGCAGCCAGAGATAATATGATTTATTGTTTCTTGTCCATCTCCACATATTCTGTAGTTACTTGTTATATTTCTTTTCATTACATGTTTCTGGTAATTTCTGGTGAGGAGGTCTTGGTCTTGTGCTGCAATTAAAAATCCCCCTGTCTCTGCTTTGAGTGCTGAGCTTCTCAACCATTGCTGGGATTTTTCTTTGTCTATTTCTTTTGCATTTAGTTTAGTCCAGTATTTACCCTGGAGGGTTTTTTTTTGCCATTGTTTTATCATGGTTCTTTGCTGTTCTAGTTTTAGTTTGGATTTCATTTGTTTTATAGCTTTTTTGTTTCTTCATCTTCTTCTTCTTCTTCTTCTTCTTCTTCTTCTTCTTCTTCTTTATATTTGTTAGGTAGTATGATTTCTTGTTTGTATTTGTCAGCTTCCTTAAATACTGAGAACAATTTTTTGTTTTGCTTGTGTTTTGCCGCTATTTGTATCAATTTTCCCTGCTTCTGAAGTAGGTATTTTTGCAGTCCTATGGTGGTTATTTTATAGTAGTTTTCCAGCTTTATAAGGACTCTACCACCTTCTATATGTTGTATATATAGCCTTTCTATGTCAGATTTTGGATGATGCATCCTAGATCCTGTCATTATTTTTCTTGTTTTCATATCTATTTTGGTTAGTTCATTTAGCGTCCAGTTAAGGATATTGTAGCTGTAACTTATAACTGGGACGGCTAAAGTTTAATACCTATTATCTTGTTTTTATCATTAAGCTCTGTTTTTAGTATTGATCTAACTCGTCTATAGTATTCTTCCTTTATTTTCTCTTTCATTTGTGTGTGTTGTGTCTTATCTATTTCATGGATTCCTAAGTATTTGTAAGTTAGGCTTTGGTTTAATTCTTTTATTTCATTGGCTTTATCTAGTGTGATGTTGCTACTCTTAACTAGTTTTCCTCTTTTCAGGGTTACTTTGGCGCATTTTTCTAATCCAAATTTCTTATCTATTTCTTTGGTGAATCCATGAACTGTCTTTAGTAGCGTTTCCAGCTGTTTGTCATTTGTAGCGTATTATTATTATTATTATTATTAGTAGTAGTAGTAGTAGTAGTAGTAGTAGTAGTAGTAGTAGTAGTAGTAGTAGTAGTAGTAGTAGTAGTATCAGAGCGGTGAGCTAGCAGAAATTTTAGTGTTTCGGAACTAATGTTTTACTATATAACTTCCGACACTATAAGATCTTGTTCTGATTTCAGCTGGAAGGCATTTCTGAATTTTATCCATTCGCAGATACACAGAATAAAATATCAATAAAGTATTGGTGTTGAGCGAACCCCGCTTCTGAAAATCAAGTCCTTGTGTCTAAATCAAACGCTATTATTGGTATTTTTTTTTTTTTAGGTCACCGTCGCTGCTGTTGCTAAGGGGTCACATTCAACCAATCTATCTAACTACATTCATATATTGGTAGAATTGTTTGAGCGTCATACGAAATGGTTTGATGTTTTTGTTCCGGCGCTTAACGCTCTGATTTCAAATCCTACCCTGATCAAATTTGTGTTCATCCCTCCGGGCTTGATATATTAAAGTACCAGCCGAGTACCTAGGTCGTTGCTATCTGCTGATCCGCCATCTTAATTCTGATGGTCTCGTGTCTAAAGTAATACGGTAGATGGTATAGGTTTATAACTTCCTCTTTAAAATGCTGGTCTTGTTCCTAAATTTGAGATCTTACTAAAAATAATTTCAAATTTTGGTACAAGGCCAGCGAAAGACGATTATATCAACCTCAGTGCTCAACGGGTACTTCTTTATCGACCCAGAAATGATGAAAAGGCAAATCGACCTTGCAGGAATTTGAACTCACCCGAAATAATACTAATAGAGAGATTGTATTTTTTATCAAACTTATTTTGATACGTACTTTCACCTTAAAAGTAATTGCAGCGTATGCACAACAAATTATTTTCGTTTTGCATATTTATATTTCTTATAATGCTGCTATCTCTATATTGTGTAAGTTTTGTAAACCGTTTTTTTTTTTTTAGAATATATATTTGCATGCATATTGTTTTAACATGCTGGTTATCTCTATTTCAAGATTTAGAAAGCTGCAATATTTTAGTTCTTGGTATATATTTGACGTATAAAGGCGGCGAGTTGGCAGAACCGTTAGCACGCCGGGCGAAATGCTTAGCGGTATTTCGTCTGTCGTTATGTTCTGGGTTCAAACTCCGCCGAGGTCGACTTTGCCTTTCATCCTTTCGGGGTCGATAAATTAAGTACCAGTTACGCACTGGGGTCGATATAATCGACTTAATCCGTTTATCTGTCCTTGTTTGTCCTCTCTGTGTTTAGCCCCTTATGGATAGTAAAGAAATAGGCATATAGTTGACGTTAGCTGTTGCCTTATTCGTAAGGATATATATTTTGGCCGCCAGCAAGTCATTTTCTTTTCGAGCATCTTTGCTAATGTCCTACATCTTCTGCTAAATATTTTTACCAGTTCTTTGCTTTTTATAAAGTTTGAGCAACTTGACATGTTGCTGTGCTCTTCAATGATTCTTCAGATGTTATGGACATTTTATCGAGCAATCACCTCCGCGGACATTCCTTCGATCTTCTTACTGATTTCCAGATTTAGTTTACTTCTCATATTGTTGATCATGTATCGATGTCTATTTTATTTTTATTTGATAAAATGATTTGGGATTGGAGACGAACCGTTTCCTTATTTCAAATAAATAATATCGCGTTTTACACCTACACATTCCTTACGATTTGCTGAAAGATTCCTTGTTTCTGGCATGTTTTGATTAGGTGCACTTTTATACTTAATCATCATTCTTTGGTGAGGATAGTCATTTCCTCATTAATTTCATTAAAACTTACGGGATACGCTTAAACTTATTTTCTGTCTTTATATGTATATTTCTTTTATACCTTCTTTGTGTTGGATTTCGATATTCCTAATATTTTGAGATCCGTGGTGCATCCATAAAGTCTGCAATGTCCTTCCTTGCGTTTTTATTGTTGCTATTTCATCAAAAAGTTTTATCTTTAGGAGGCAATGTCTTTTTTACATATCAGATGTATTTTTCATAATACTTTAATTACTTTCACGCCAGATATTCTTATTCTTCAAATTTCCACATACTCTCTTATATTTACTTTTAATTTGTGCTTGAGGTCCGGGGATTTGATAGGGAGTATTTTGTGGTCGTTCTAGGATAAATCTTGTTTACCTATAAACTTTATCTTGCCTTTTGTTGTGTTTTGGGACAGTTATTACGCTAATATCAATAACACACGCATCCTTTCAATTCCACTGCTTTATTATAAAGCAATTGGTTAAATATCTATCCATCTAAGTAATCGATTGCTTTTTTAACTTGTTAGTTAAACAGTTAATTGCTTTCTCTTTTTATTTAAAAATAGAAAAATTAAAACTTTTGACTTTATACCCAACAAGTTAAACAAGCGTTCGATTGCTTAGTTGGGTAGGCATTAACGAATTCATTAATAGTAAGGGAGTGGAATTGAACCGGTGCGCGTGTTGTTAATATTGGCGTAATGACTCTCCCGAGACATAGCAAAATTTATTTCAACACACGAATTCAGATAAAGAATCTTGCAAGTCAAATACAAAACCAAAGCTTGTTTTTCCTACTTCATGGTGTAATTAACTGATATTTTCTAATTATGCTTGCGCTATGATCGATACATGCGTTTTCCCTCGGTTCTCGTTTCAAGTTTGCATGTGCCAGCCACAACAGCATCCTTGACTTACATCATACTCGGCTTTTTTGCAGGAATTGGCCATGTGTTACTTTCTCTTTCCAGTTATTTGTTCTGCCATTTTCTTACCTGCCCTTCTTGGATTCTCTTACTGATTCAGCAACATTTTGGGTATGTCTATCCGCATATTGTATTCTTTCCTCATCACGCACATGTTCATCAAAGCCTATAGCGCAGCACTGATGGCACCTTTCAGCGTTGAACAAGCCAAGTAGTCATAGCCTCTCGATGGTGTTGTTCGTTCTTCATTGCGAACAGCATCTTAGATCTAACTAATTCCTTCGGCACTGTCTTGGTCCATTTTACACAAGGACCAGAGTAACTTAATGTTGCGTTTGGTGTTTAATCTATTGTTCTTTATGCAGATCCGCTAAGTTAAAAGACCTAAATAAACCAACACCATATGTTAAACGGTGGTGGAAAACAAGCACAACACAATTACACCTAGATATATACACACGTACATATCTATCTATCTATCTATCGATCTATCTATCTACGAACTCCTTTCAGTTTCTTATTTCTTTACTACCCACAAAGGGCTAAACATAGAGGAGACAAACAAGGACAGACAAATGGATTAAGTCGATTACATCGACCCCATTGCGTAACTGGTACTTAATTTATCGACCCCGAAAGGATGAAAGGCAAAGTCGACCTCGGCGGAATTTGAACTCAGAACGTAACGGCAGACGAAATACCGCTAAGCATTTCGCCCGGCGTGCTAACGGTTCTGCCAGCTCGTCAATAAAATTTCTGTCAATAAAATCTACTCACAATGTCTTGGTTGTCCCGGAGCTATTGTAGAGGACACATAACCAAGGTATCAAGCAGTGGGCCTGAACCCAAAAGCACAAGATCGGGAAGCAAGCTACTGAACCATCTAGCCACGTCTGTACCCATAGTTCATGGTTAAAATGGAAATTAGTGCGATGGGATTAGATGTAGACATAATTGTGAATGTTGTTAGCAGCAATGTATTAGTCAATGACACTTCTGATGTAGATGGACATTGTGAATGTCATACGGAAATGGTGAACCTGTTGATAATGGTGATGAAGACGATGCTGGGAAGAAGGAATAATATTTTGATAATGCAACTCGGAAGATAGCAGACAACTGAGAAAAAAAGATGATGAGAATGTACATGTACTACGGTGTGAGGGGTGATGCTGGTACAGATGGTTAAGTGTATGTTGGATGGTGGATGTGTTGACGATGATAATGTTGGTAATGAAAATCACGGCCATATGAATAATGATAATGATGATGATCATCATTATCATGAGGTGGAGGAGGGGGAGGGGAAGGTGAGGGGTAGAATGATGATGATGGTGGCGGCGGCGGTGGTGGTGGTGGTAGTGACGAAGAGGACGACAGTGACCGACGTGATGAAGATGATATCGATGTCAGCGATGAAGAGGATGAGAATCACTGTGATAAAAATCATGTTGATCATAAATGTGAGAATGATGACAGCAACGACGATGAACGACTGCCACGTTGACGATTACGATGATGATGATGATAATGGCGATGACGATGGTGATGGCGATGACGATGGTGATGGCGATGCCAATAAATATGATGATGTTGATGTCGTTGCTGCTTGTTTGTTTGTTTGTTGAGCGAAGCGGTCTTTGTCCGTAGTGGGAAAAGTCCGAAGCGTGGTCTTTTGCTATTTGTAAGACCCGCAGAAGAGAAAGCAGGTCAACACCCGACACCGAGAGCATCGACGGATGGATGAATGCGCATCCAGGCTCAGCGGTTGCGTAGAAAGTCGGGGACAATAAACTGGAAGAAAGAGTGAGGGAAAGTTGGAGCGAAAGAGTACAACAGGAGTCGCCACCTCCCCCAGCCGGAGACTCATGAAGCTTTAGGTGTTTTCGCTCAATAAACACACACAACGCCCGGTCTGGGAATTGAAACCGCGATCCTCCGACCGCGAGTCCACTGCCCCATGATGCTACATATGATGAGATTTTTTTTAAATGAAAATAACGATTGCTATGTAACGATGACGATGATGACGATAGTGATTTTAATTATGATGATCAGGATGAGAATGACGATGATGACAACTTGGATGATTACGCAAATAATGATCAGCAACAGCAGAACCACCATCAACATCGTCGTCATTACCATTGACGCTACCATTGACGCGATCATGATGATTATGCTGGTGAAGAACACAATAATGCTGTTTCTTTTGTTGTCGAAGAGGATTATGATGGTGATAATGATGATGTCTGTAAATAAAAGGATGATGATAATGTGGTTTATTGCTACTGCCGCTGCTGACGATGATACTAATTAGGGTGTTTATAATGATGATGATGATGATGATGATGATGATGATGATGATGATGATGATGACGATGATGACGATGACGATGACGATGACGATGATGATGACGACGATGACGAGGATGATGATGATGATGATGACGATGACGATGGTGACGATGAGGAGGAGGAGGAGGATGGTGATAGTGATGATGATGATGATGATGATGATGATGGTGGTGGTGATGATGTTGCTGATTATGATGCTGATGAAGGATGAAGATAATGATGATGATGATGAGGAGGAGGAGGATAATGATGATAGTTGTGATGGAATGATAATGATCGTGATAATGATGGTATTGCTGATGATAATGCTGCTGACGATGGCTACTAACCAATAAAGCAACAATAATGAGATTTTATGGAAATATACGCATAAATGTGAATTTTTAAAACGGACAGAATTATCCCTTCAAACAGCTTCATTTGATTTGATTAAATATTTTTTCTACTTAAATGCTTTTATTCTCCCCCAGATTTCTCGTTCCACCCATCCATTTATTCCATTATATGTGTGCGCACGTGCGTGTGTGTACGTGTGTGTAAGTTTCTATGCATAACATGTGTATATATATTCTCTATATATATACACACACATATATATATATATAAACATATATATATATATGTATGTATATATATATATATATATGTATATATATATATATATATATATATATATATATATATATATATATATATATGTATGTATGTATATGTATATGTGCACACATGTACACATATATACACACTCTCATTTAATTATTTCATTGAAATGTTTATGAGATACATTTTGTTTCACTCTACGTTTGTCCGTTTTATTTAATTTTGATTAAATTATTTTTCGTTTTTTTGTTGTTGTTCTTTCTAGTCTTATATCCTTTCATTCATTGTATACACACATACACATCCAATACACACACGCACACACATTATATGTTTGTATTTACATATATATGTATATAACTGTATATATATATATATTATATATATATATATATATATGTTTGTGTGTATCTCTGTGTTCAAGTGTGTTCTTTTGTATTTGTGAAGTTTTTATCTGTTTTTCTATGTTGGGTTTGTTTCTTCTATATTTTTCACAATCATTCAATGGAAAAAAAAAACTGTTTTTACTCATATCAACTTCTATCAGTGATTTCGAAGCGAAACTACTTAAAAAAATAAAAATTTGTGTTTATATATTGTTATTTTTTCTCATTTCCTCTCACTCTCTCTCTCTCCCGCTTTGTATATATAATGTTTGTTTGTTTTTACTATTTTATTTTTCCTTAATTCATTTTAAATCAACGTTTTTTATTGTTTTTATTTTTTCATATGTTGATTTTCTTTTTTCTAATAAATATAATTTCAATCCATTTTTTCTTGCTTTTGTGATATTTTGTCCTTCCCTTGATTTCAACAAGAGGTTTTCAGATTTTGATTATTTAGAATTCAGAGTTTTATTCTCCTGATTTTGTTTTATTATTGTTGTTATCATTATTATTGTTATTGTTGTTATTATCGTTGCTGTTATTGCTTTTACATTTAATAGCTATATTTTATATTTTTCTGGATACTTTACTCAGATATGTACCCGCTTCTAAGCGTAAAATTCCGCACACTGATCATTGAAATCTAAACGGCGGCTTTTTCCTTTTAAAACTAGCTTGGTATCTTTACAAAATATAGGAATGTGTTCGATTCCCGGATGTTGAGTTTTTTTCACTTCATTAAGGTCAGTGATGCGCATAATAACAGCATTAGTGGCATCAATAGAACACAACATATCACCACCTCTCTGTCTCTTGCATTCTCTCTCTCTTCTGAGCGGTGTATATCAATTATATATATATATATATATATATATATATATATATATATATATATATATATATATATATATGAGTATATATGTACATGTATATATATATATATATATATATATATATATTTATTTCTTGGATATATGCACATATATGTAAATGTGTGGGCATATATACATATATATGTATATGTGTGTTTGTGTGTGTGTGTGTATGTATGTGTATGTACATTCATACATATATTCACTCACAGATACACACACGCATATATATATATATATATTATATATATATATAAAACCCCTTTGATTTTCGTGCAACGATAATGTTACACATTTTGTGACAAATAACGTTGGCCCCAAAAGGATTTGAACTCAGAATAAAAAGAAAGAATTTCGATCGTACAGAGTCCTTGTCCCGCGAGCTACTCATTCCGGAACTGCACCATTCCCTGTAAAACATAATACACTGTCATATTCAACTTTGAGATAATGAGAGAGATATGTTGCCAATAATTATAGTCTTATAGTTACTATAATTGCCCCTATTACATTTGTGATAATAATTAGAGTGAGGGATTTCGAGAATCTTGTTGAACACCACCTTTAATCTTGATCTTTACCATCGTAAGAAAATTTGGTATGGATATTTGAAAAATCCTAGATGGATTTTGAGATAACAGATATCATGTTATTTCGAGATTCAATCCGTAAGATACATCATACCTTATGCTGTTTAGTTAAGCATATTTTTAACTGTATTATTTTTACCTTCCTCAAAGACGACAATATCTATTAGTTTATTTTTTGTCTACACTGTCTCGATATTTTAATGAGAGATTTGAAAATGATATGTTGTCACGTTCATTCTTTAACTGACTATTAAGTGTATGAGTGTTATATGCCGCCAAACACTTGAGATACAGTTTGAGCGCCATGTTTTAGTTAGAGTTTTATTATATGAAGTGGATGTGATGACTCTCCTGGATATGACAACATCAGTCCTGAGATAAAAAGAGATTCTTGGTAAATTTTTGCTATCAATTCCTTTTTAGTGACCTAAGCCCATGTAGAATAAATATTTCTCTCTAGACACAATGTCTCCCTAGATACACAACATAATAACATTAGTGAATTCAGAATTCAAGTATCATGTGCAAAATGCCCATCACTTATTCCACTCAATCAGTTATCAAATAACTCACTATGTGAAATAAAGTATCTATGACTCAGTATTGAAACAGTATTACTATTTTGACATATAGGACAATATTTTACTTACTCTCTGTCTCTGCTCCCCGAAGTACATAGTATGAATCAAAATAAAAGTACAGTAAAAGGATATGTTTAACATACGAAGTGATGGGTGGCCTAATAAAGAATAGTTTACCTCTTCGTAATTTCAGTACAATTTTTTCTCTTCCTATCTTTTTCATTCCCACCATGTTAAAATTTATATTATTCATTTATTTTTCTCGGTCTGTAGTTTTTGTTTTCATTAATAAAATATCTTATTCTACATCCTACCAATCCATCTTTTCAACACTTCCTTTCTTTTTTTATTTATAATTTATTTAGTCGTTTTTTTATTTTCTAAAACACAGCTGCTCCAACCACGATACTCTACAATTTCAAATTTCAAACAGCAAATAAATGTAAGTGAAACTTGTCTTTTCATTTTCCTCTTTTTTATTTTATTTCATTTATTTATTTTTTTATTAAATCATAGATAAATATTAAAGTAAATTACAGAAAAAAAGCCACCATCATCAACATACCACCACCACGAATAATAATATTAACAGCAGTGATAATATTAAACTTCAAGGCGCACTATCGTTGATAAATCATATTTCTCTGGGAAAGAAAGCAAAACGGTAATACAATAAATTGACACTGAAAGGCTCGGTTACAACAAAACTTTTTTACGAGTTTTTATTATTTTAGTTTAAATCTAGGTCGATATATTTAGATGCGATGCTTTTTTTTCTTCTTGTTTTTTTTTATTACTTTTTCTATTTTAACAGTATCAAAATGATAGATGTTTGCATTTAAATGTATATTTTTCTTTTTATCTTGCTTATTATGATTGTATAGGATACTGAGATACTGGGAAGTCTGTGAATAACATTTTACGGGAGATGGGTTGTGTTAAACAAAGTGAAATTACACCAATATGTTAAAAACATGTGAAGATGGTAATTCATAGCAAAAGACTGAGGATATCGCTGCCGTGTGTAAGGAATGTGTAATGCGATGGCAGCAGATGAGAGCAGATGTAGGATGGAGGTAGCAGATAGTAGGTTGGATTCATAACCGTAATACTTGATACCCAGCTAAAATATAAATGTTTGTCACTGGGTGTATATGTGTATGCCTGTGTATTATTATTATTATTATTATTATTATTATTATTATTATTATTATTATTATTACTACTACTACTATTATTACTACTATTATTATTATTATTATTATTATTATTATTATTATTATTATTATTATTATTATTACTACTACTACTACTATCATTACTACTATTATTATTATTATTATTATTATTATTATTATTAGTAGTAGTAGTAGTAGTAGTAGTAGTAGTAGTAGTAGTGTAGTAGTAGTAGTAGTAGTAGTAGATCTACGTATACTTGATATGTAAATATGATAGCAGCTGATGATGATGATGACGCCTGGGAAACATCTGTTTGTCTTACATATTCACAATGTATTCAACAGTGCTGGGAAATAGTTCTTTATGTATTTTGGTCAGTTCCACAAGAAGATACATTTCCTTGTATTTCGAGTTCCTATTACTGAAGGGTTGGATAACTACAAAAACGAATTGTAAAGTTTAGCAGTGCTTCTTATATAGGATAATGTCTGAAGATAATGAGAAGTTGCGGGGAAAAAACGAATGTAGTTATTCATACGAGGGTTGAAAAGTTTATGTTGGGCAAATATCATATCGAACGATTGATACGTGATTTAAATGAAACACTGTTGGTTAATGAATATTTTAATTGATCAGGGTACTATTGTGGTGAATGTGATGTGTAACCTTCATTTCAAACCTTGACTGATATTTATATGAATTCTAAGTGCGGTATATGCTATGAAAGTATCCTTGTATGCAATCTACCCATAAGCAACTTTCTACAATATCAATGTCTTATAATAAAAAACATCGAAGTCCATTATTATTATTTGAATTATTGCTAGACATTTATAGTTTCCATACGATCTGTATATTTAGCAACTGCAACTAGAAGCAGCAGCAGAAAGTGGAGGCGCAATGGCCCAATGGTTATGGCAGCGGACTCGCGGTCGGAGGATCGGGGCTTCGATTCCCAGACTGGGCGTTGTGTGTGTTTATTGAGCGAAAACACCTAAAGCTCCACGATGCTCCGGTAGGGAGTGTTGGCGACCCCTGTTGTACTCTTTCGCTCCAACTTTCTCTCACTCTTTCTTCCAGTTTCTTATCCCCGACTTCCTACGCATTCATCCATCCATCGATGCTCTCGGTGTCGGGGGTTGACCTGCTTTCTCTTCTGCGGGTCTTACGAATAGCAAAGGACCACGCTTCGGATTTCTCCCACTCTGGGACGAAGACCGCTTCGCTCAACAACAACAGCAGTAGCAGCCGCAGCAGCCACAGCAGCAGCAGCAGCAGCAGCAGCAGCAGCAGCAGTAGTAGTAGTAGTAGTAGTAGTAGTAGTAGTAGTAGTAGTAGTAGTAGGTTTTGTTGTTAACGTTCTTATTGTTTGATAGCTGAAATTTACTAGTATGCCAAAGAACAGATCTGCAGGATTAATCTTATTAGGTTGTAAATAAGCATAAACGACTAACAGCAACTGGTGACAAAACTGTTTGTAAAATTACAGGTGTACGTTTGTAAAAAAATTACATTTGCAGTGGATACATTTTTTTTCCATTACCACTAATAAAGTCTCGACTCAGAAATATCAATGAGCTGGCAGAAACGTTAGCACGCCGGGCAAAATGCGTAACTGGCTACATTACGTCCTGAGTTCAAATTCCGCCGAGGTCGACTTTGCCTTTCATCCTTTCGGGGTCAATTAAATAAGTACCAGTTACGCACAGGGGTCGTTATATTCGACTTAATCCGTTTGTCTATCCTTGTTTGTCCCCTCTGTGTTTAGCCCCTTGTGGGTAGTAAAGAAATAGGTATTTCGTCTGCCGTTACGTTCTGAGTTCAAATTCTGCTGAGGTCAACTTTGCTTTTCTTCCTTTCGAGATCGATAAATTAAGTACCAGTTGCGTACTGGGGCCGATCTAATCAACTGGCTCCCTCCCCCAAAATCTCAAGCCTTGTGCCTAGAGTAGAAAAGAAATATTGACATTTGTCTATTTCCACATCGTATCCGATTAACGTGAGTCAAAGGGAATAGGCTTAGTGGTTAGGGCTTTCGGGTCATGATTGTAAGAACGTGAGATCGATTCACAGCAGCGCGTTGTGTCCTTGAGCAATACACTTTATTTCACGTTGATCCAGTCCACTCAGCTGGCAAAAATGAGTAGTACTTCTAATTCAAAATGTCTGCCTTGTCACATTCTGTGTCACGCTGAATCTCTCTGAGAACTACGTCAAGAGTACACCTGACAGTAGAGTGCTCAGCCACTTGCACGTTAATTTCACGAGCAGGATGTTCCGCTAATGGGATCAACGGAACCCTCGCCGTCGTAAGCGACAGAATACCATTTTTTCCTATATTTTACAGAGGGTTGAATGTTGAGGTAATGCTTTCTCAGCTTATTACTGGACCCTACCATATTCACACACTCAAAACTTCATGCACACACATATTCACACCCACGTACACACACACATATACACACAGGCACATATATGTGCATATGTCTGTTTATGTATACGAAAGAGGTTAATTGCATAAGACTTGTCGGTTTCTTTGTGTCTCGCTCTCTGAAATTCAAATTTTTGTGAAAATTGATTACTTTTTTATTTTGGAAGCAAAGCATGGCATCGGCTTTAGCAGCTAGTAATCTGAAGAGAGAAATAAGAAGAACGATCTAAGTTAGATGCAACACGATCTTCAATTCCAAATATTTTCACTATTGTTACTACGATGAATAACAATAACCTTTTCTTTATTACCCACAAGGGGCTACACACAGAGAGGACAAACAAGGACAGACAAACGGATTAAGTTGATTTCATCGACCCCAGTACATAACTGGTACTTAATTTATCGACCCCGAAAGGATGAAAGGCAAAGTCGGCCTCAGCGGAATTTGAACTCAGAACGTAACGGCAGAATATAATGCATTTCGTCCGGCGTGCTAACGGTTCAGCCAGCTCGCCGCCTTATGAATAACAATAATTTCGACAACATCGAAGCAACAACAGCAATAATAGCAAAGTCGTCACTATTCTTATGGAAGTGGGTGTGGAGTTTTCATTGCCAAAGTTGTTTTAAAGTTCAAAAACTTAGGTGAAGGCTACAAAGGCAAATGACAAAAGCAGCATTATCAAAAGTAACAACATCAACAGTAGCAATAATGTTTGGAAAAGGAACAACGACAGAAGGGGCAAAGTCATTAGATGTTACAATTACAGAGAGCAGCAGTAAAAACACAGATGGAAATAATTATCTTGCCAAGATTGCCAGCGTTTTCGACTTGGTCTTATTCGACAAAAAACATGTCCATTTAGAAGGACGAAAAATACATCAGCAGATTTGAACAGATAAATGTTATGCTCAATATATCACAACACTATTTAAACCAAACAGAAAGGAAAACTATTTTGTAGAGATGCTTATCCACAAAATGACTAACCTGAACTTTGTTTTAAAAATCTTTGGTTAGACATAAATTTTCTGGGACATTCCCATAAATTCGGATACAACCGATGTAGTTTTCTGCACAGAAAACATAGCCAAGAAGCACTCCACTGAGTCACATTCTCAACAATACCATCAAAATTAGATTCTCTGTTATAGAGAAATATTTGCTTTTGGAAGACCCTAGCTCGCTGCTACAAATAGAATGATTTCGAAAAGAAATTTGGGTTTGAATCTTTTGGGGGATGTAATTCAGGTGAAACCTGAATCAGTAAACAAAATCTCCGAAATAATAATGATACGAAGAGGATCACAACTGAATGTAATTTTGGAGGATAGAAAACGTATTTGCTAGAAGTATAGAAAGAATAACCACATGAAAGTTGCCTGCCTCCCAGAAGAACAACGAAAGCAATGGCAACTGAAGAAGGTCTCCACCACTGCCAATACCATTACCTCAACACCACCAACAACTACAGCCACAACTCAGAGAGCTACAACAGTTACAAGAAAGAAAAAAAAACATGCAAAGCGCAGCAACGACGATTATTGCACCAACTTTGTAGATCTCTTGCTGTTCTTGAGGCAAGCAACGCCAGCATCATTGTCATCGTCATCTGCAGCAGCAACAGCAGCAGTATTAGTTGTAGCAGCAACAGCAGTAGCATCAGTAGCAGTAGTAGTAGTAGTAGTAGTTGTGGTGGTGGTATTATTATTATTATTAGTAGTAGTAGTAGTAGTAGTAGTAGTAGTAGTAGTAGTAGTAGTAGTTGTGGTGGTGGTATTATTATTATTATTATTATTAGTAGTAGTAGTAGTTGTGGTGGTGGTATTATTATTATTATTATTATTATTATTATTAGTAGTAGTAGTAGTAGTAGTTTTGGTGGTGGTATTATTATTATTATTATATTATTATTAGTAGTAGTAGTAGTAGTAGTAGTAGTAGTAGTAGTAGTAGTAGTAGTAGTAGTAGTGTTTTGTGACGGTGGCGGTCGGTGGTGCTAAAATTCAAAATGTCTCACTGAATAAATATCAGATTAATTTCACGAGATTACAAATATGATAAAAAAAACTAAATGCGAATTTGATGCATTTTGCTTCCATTTTAAAATATCAGACAGACGCAAAGCAATGAAATAACTGTAAAAGATAGAACTGGTGACGTGTTATACGCTTTTCTTTGAAATAATCTGCTTCTTTCAATTTATTAATTTATTTTTTCATATTTATTCTTAGTTAACTTTTTCTTTGTTGATAATTTTTGCTTACTGTTATTCCATTAAAACTTCTTGTTTTATTCAAGTAAAAATATACAAATAATAAATGATACAAAAATAAAAAAATAAACGAATTTAGTCCTGGGACACAACAGAATTTTCAATGGCTGAAACGTCTCGAAATACATGCCTCCAGGACACTGAGTCATTATGATCAGTATGATGGTGGCGATGATGATGAAGAAGATGATGAGGAGGAGGATGAGAATGATGACGGTGATGATGATGATGGTGGTGGTGGTGGTATTGGCAGTGGTGTTTGTTTTAATAATAGCTTAATATTATGGCAAATCACCAACATTTTGAGGGAGTACGCAAGTTTGTTACATCGACCCTAGTGCTCAATTAGTACAGGAGTGGCTGTGAGGTAAGTAGCTTGCTTACGAACCTCATGGCTCCGGGTTCGGTCCCACTGCGTGGCACTTTATAGATGTAAGTGTTCCCACTGATAAAAATATATCTATAAAGTAATTTGACAAATTAAGTAAATATGAGCTGAAAATTGAAATACAAAAGATGTGGCATCTTAAAATGAGAAGTGTTTCTGTTATTGTGGGTACCCTAGGTATGATAAGAAAGGGATGTCAAAAACATAAGATGATATCCCAGGAGAACCGTGTCTCAGAGAAATCCAAAATATTGTGCTAACAATTACTGCCCACTTCCTCAGAGAATCCCTATCAATTTAATTGTCTGTTTTTGTATTACATGAAGATATTTCGTTGCTGCCCCTGCCACCTCGTCTCCCCAAGCTTTCAGTCATACTGTAATATCCTT
The DNA here is from genome assembly GCF_006345805.1 of Octopus sinensis. Classification (NCBI taxonomy): domain Eukaryota; kingdom Metazoa; phylum Mollusca; class Cephalopoda; order Octopoda; family Octopodidae; genus Octopus; species Octopus sinensis. The sequence continues at coordinate 106,950,827 of NC_043005.1, read as the reverse complement.
TACCCTTTACACGTACTACGACGCTGGGTGTATCTCAGCAAGTGATTGTAACAAACATGCAAATTAAAAGTAGTAATAATAATAATAATAATAATAATAATAATAATAACAACATCAACAGCAACAACAACAACAACAACAACATCAACAACAACAACAACAATAATAATAATAATAATAATAATGAATATATAAATAAATAATTGCCTTGATGCAGTACCAGCGACTGGCTCTCATGGTTTCTGATCTTAACTCTTTGAAAGTGTTTTCATGTATATGTTTTGTCGTGATATAAAATATGGACTTCAGCAAATATTCTGCTCAATATCCACTGATTTGTGTGTCAGTTGTTTGATCTTAACCAGTTGAGCATGTCTTTTGGTGGCTGACGATATGTACATCTCTGATCATGAGCAGAAGTATTGGGGGAAGCATCATAATCATGTGTTGAGGGGAAGTCATTTGGGTTTGAATAATTCACGTCTGAACCCATGGACGTTTCGTTCCTTAAATAACCCTTATTCAGGGACCTTTTGAGCAGAATGTGCTACTCGACCTAAAGAAAATTCTAACTGGGCGTCACCTGCAAGGTCATGCGCTGTTTATCCTGATATGAGATCAGTCTGTAGTGCACATATGGTTCTGATGCATGTGCCTGTTGGACGCTTAGCAGACGAGTAGTCATGACAGGTATATTTTAGTTTAGTGTTACATGGATGGTGTGCACTGCTCTCTCACTCAATAATATGAAGATGAATATATGTGTTTAACATTTTCAAATGTTAAGAAATAATTTTCGAATGTTAAGAAATAATTTAAGCACGAAGCTTTGTCAGTGAACAGGTCGTGGGCTCAAAGCGACGAAAATATTTTGACAAATTAAATTTAAATGTTGAAGTGAATCTAACGGTTTTTGTGTGTTTCTTAGATGGCTTATAAACACCTTCCACGCTGCAATTGTTTTCGTTCCAGCACACAATCTCAGATCAAGTCACTAGCTATGCAAGTACATCTCCGTAATTTAATTATTTTAATTGGAAAGTTTCCCTATGAAAACTTCTTTTTTCATCGTGATGGAAATCTCTCATCTCACTATGGACATTGTTTTTCATCATTACTTCTCTTCTCTACCTTAAGAAGTCTGCACTAATGAATCACTTTAGAGAGTTCCTGTCACAGTAAACTATTCGTTGGAGGCAACTACTTCAGCTTTTAAAAGGCTTGTCCTTGTAGCTTGTGCAACTGGCCAACTGAAGTTGTAGATACAGCTATCCTTATCAGCTTATTTAGCAAGTACCATACAAATATTCTGATACAATTTGAGTGGACCATTGTGTATGGTTTATGTTCACTTTGGAATATTTTGGAAATCTTGTGGCTACCTCATGCAGTTGAACCAGTCTGAGCAGTTTCGCCAGACACTATATCTTCGTTTCTTATCTGATATTCCCATACAGTCAGAATAAGTATCTAATATACTGGAGGATGAACGATTTCAACGAGGACTCAAGACGCCTGAAGATGACTGGACTCATTCCCACAATTCTGGAGGATCACTTAGCTGTTGTTCCCATCAAGGACTCTCGATTAAAAGTCGCGGGTAAGAAGGTTGCTCATATATCGAGAGCCATACCTTTCTAAAACAAATTTGCATAACTAGGCAGTTTGATAAATGCGTGAACTGCGTGGTCGCGAGAAGATGCACATCGAAAATCCTAATCTCACTGATGGGTACCACATTAAAATCTACTGATCTGATAAGGTTAAATAAGTTACGTTGCTTCCTGATAAAGTCTTCTAGGTTATCTCCATTTATACAAGCTACCGTGATCACAGTTTTACTAGGAGGAAAATCAATGATGCAGTTCGTTTAATTTATTTTCGAAGAACGGTTAATCATGTTATCTTGGTAGGGAGGATGGTTTTGAAAGGTTTCTTTACGATGTACTTGTTCTGAGTATTTTATTGTGGTGATATATGGACGTTATCAATCTCACTATTGATCCTATTTATAATAATAAAGTCGAGGAGCTTGGTACTTAGGTGGAAATTGAAGAACACTTGAGGTCGTTAAAGTTTGTATGCGAGTTCAGTAACCACAGACGTGCAACGTGTATTTGAGCCGGGGTTGACTTCAGGCTTGATAAAATAAGTACCAGTTGAACACTAGGGTTAATGTAATATACCTATACAAATACACACACATACACAATAACAACAAATATACGCATAATTCATGCGGCTGCTTTGCTATTCTTGTGGTTGTTGTTACTGCTATACTTTTCGACATTTAAATCAATATCAGAAAAATGAAAAGTTGCAAAAACAAAGCAAAACAAGATAAAAAATAATAATAACTAACGCTAAAGAAATGTCTGGGATAAAGAATATAACTAAATAAATATAAAATGAAAAGACGTATAAGGAAATAATATTGTTTAAAGAAAAATTACGGACAAAGATAAACGATATTGGAGCCAAGAAACCATTATGTCTACATATTATTTGATGAAGCAAAATATGTAGTATGCAAATGTCGGCGTTGCATGAGTAAAATCGGTGCCACAAGCTGTCTGTGCGTCTGTCTCGCTATTTCCTACCACTTCTAAGTAAGAATTGAAAATACGGGTCTAAGTGTTGATCAAAGAACAAGAATATCGGTTACACGCTGAAGATTATACTCATCACCATGTAACATGAATTATGTTAAAGTTTCTTGACTTACAGCATCAGACGCCCGTTTTACTATCAAGATTATGTTCAATTGAAATTTCCATGGTGATAGCAGGTCATTGGGTTCTATTTTGGTTATAGAAGATTCCACCAGTCACGTTTACACGTTAACTGCGGACGTTTGCATATTCTCGTTACATGGGTTTATACAACTTCATATATTTTCTAATGTTAGCTAAATGGATAACAAAATAATTGAAGTAGAACCCGCTGTTTTTCTAGGGAAACTATCACAGAATCATGCGCCATGCTTCGTCAAAATATATATTAGCGTAGATATAACATTCTGTCGTATAGCAATTAAATCAGTTGTTTAGCATATTGACTGTATACAACGACCTTAGTGTTCCTAAATTACGAACTAAAATTAATATTAATTATACATACATTCACACGTATACACAGGCATATATATATATATATTCACATATGTGTCTATACACCACTCCCATATATATATATGTGTGTGTGTATGTATCTGTGCGTGCGTGTGTCTGTGTGGGTGGGTGGGTGATGGGGTGTATGTGCACCTACTTAGTTCCATAAATAGGGGTGAGGTATGTATAGCTGTTTAGACAGAATTCCATATTTGTCTTACAGGAGCCATATGTTTTCACACAGTTCAAGCTAAAGTCGTGAAAGCTTATTCTCAGATTGAAACAGTAAAAAATTGAAATTAATCGCTTTGTAAAACAAGACCTATCGAATGATATTACCAAGAATGCAGAACAGACAAGAGCTGACCTGTATCTCTTAGGATTGAATTCGGCAAAAATTGGAAGTGTTATGTTGATAGGCTGTCAGGAGATGTTTTGTCTTCTAACACATTAATGCATAATGATGCATTACACACGCTTTCGAGTAGAAAAAGATGTCAAAACCTACGCAAATCTCGGAGGAGTGTCTTAAAATAAAGGCCTATTTAATAACGGAATTCCAAATCAAGAATTTGAACAATTTAACAATAGATCGGAAGAGTAATTCTGACCTGCAGATAAGCAACAACCAGGCTCATTCTTTGTCTTTTATATCAACACACACGCGCACACATGCACGCACACACACACACACACACACACAACACACACACACACACACACACACATTTTATTTTGGTCGACTGACTCGACCAAAAAAAATATATTAATTTCTACTATGGTATTGAGTAAATATTTTTCCCGACAGTCAACACTAAACATACATATTTATATTTGTTTGTGTGTGTTTGTGTGTGGTGTGTGTGTGTGTGTGTGTGTGTGTGTGTGTGTGTGTGTGTGTGTGGTGTGTGTGTGTGTGTGTTGCTGCTTCTGCTTTGTTTTCCAGTAATAATCGTTTCGATTATTCAATATTAGTATTTGAATAAGCTTGTAAAAATGTCTCTGCTTCGCAAAAAGTATTCGCCTGTAGTCCCGTTTCCAGCACTTCTCTCCAAACCTTTTTGCCCTCTATGCAGATACAGTCTTATAGAAGGATACTAACCATTATAGATCTTGACTCATTTTAAACACAATATTCCCTTGATAACATCAATAACGTCAGTGCACATATCCTTTCTTCAAGGCATATATCACTTGGTAATTACTTTTCGACACATAGCCTTTATCCATAAGATCAAGGTGCTTATCTTTTATCAGTGCCATCACTGTACATATCTTGTATCAATACCTTCTTGGTATATTACGTATATGAATAGTCTCAGGGTATATATCTATTTCTTTACTACCCACAAGGCTCTAAGCACAGAGAGGACAAACAAACGAATTAAGTCGATTATATCGAACCCAGTGCGTAACTTGTACTTATTTAATCGACCCTGAAAGGATGAAAGGCAAAGTCGACCTCGGCGGAATTTGAACTAAGAACGTAGCGACAGACGAAATACCTATTTCTTTACTACCCAGAAGGGGCTAAACACAGAGGAGACAAACAAGGACAGACAAACGGATTAAGTCCTTTATATAGAACCCAGTACGTAACTGGTACATTTTAATCGCCCCCGAAAGGATGAAAGGCAAAGTAGACCTCGGCGGAATTTGAACTCAGAGCGTAGCGGCAGCCAAAATACTGCTAAGCATTTCGCCCGGCGTGCTAACGTTTCTGCCAACTCGCAGCCTTCGGGTAAATATCGCCGCCTTCAGGGTATATATCGGTTAGTATTACCTTCAAAGTACATACTGTACATATCCTTCAACAATAACGGAAGGGCACATATTTCTTATCAATAACTACAGGTGACTTATAAAGATTCTTTATCAATACGTTCGGGTTACATGTCTTATCAGTGCCTTCGGTATACATATCATTTATCAATTGCTTAATAGTTCATTTCATTTATCAATATCATTTAGGGGTACATATCCTATATCAAATAGATAAGAGCTTGTTACTGGAACCAGCAAGAAAGCCTTTGCGTGGTTGTTCAAACTTCTAGAAGTATCAATCGAACCACACCAGGGATCTCAAGAAATGAAAAAAAAAGTCCGTTAAATGATGCACTAATATATAACCTTGAAAAGAAAACATGATCATGGTCGAAGAGACTGATGATGCTTATTCTACCACAACTGACCAGCAGCTAAACAAACAATAACAACAAGAACAACAACAACAAACAACAACGACTGATCTATATCATCCTGTGCATTAACTTTGTACTTGATGACCTGCATTGAACAAACTGCAAACGTTCTAATTGTATCAGAAGCAGTTTATAGTTTTGTAAGTACTAATCTAATTATTTATCTATCAAGCGACTTTAATCCTACTAAAAACATTTTAAAAATCTTTGTTGTTTTTTTTAATCTTTATATCACGATATACATTAAAATGACTGCTGCTTGTTTTCCTTTCTGCTTTTGCTTCACAATTCAACCCTGAAAGTAATGACGATTTATTTGTGATTAGCATTATGACCCAGCAATGCCGGGTCATAGTGTTAGTGCATGCATATACAGCTGCGTGCGTGCGCACATACACGCGAGTACTGTACAAATCTCCGATCAATCACATACAGCTAGCTGGCATTCGATTGGCGTATCAAGTTTCGGGCATTAGGATTGGGTTTTGGATAGAAAATTTACAAAATGTCACTTCTATTGATTTTTAAATGACTTTTGCGGGGTAACTGGGGAAATATAAAGATGTGCACGACCACCCTTGGACAGTTTTAATTGACCATAGAAAGTGTGAGCCCTCTAACTGAAAAATTGTAGATTTGTATAAAGGACACACACACAGACAGACATTTTGCCGTTTATATATATAGATGTGAGTGAGTTTTGCTGTTTCTGCTATTGTTGATATTTGACAGTAGCATTCATCTGATCGACCGTTGGTCAAAGACGTTTGAACTCTGAACAACAACTAATCTATTCGTATAGACTGGTAAACTCACCGCCAGTCTCGGCAAACAAATACTCATTTGTTTGAACAACTGAATATTTATTCCTTCGTGGAAATGCGTTAGAAGTGACTGAGTATAGGGTGCACAGATCTACCCATGACTATTTTCAGGTCGAACTAACGTGATAATGCGGCAAGGATTAACCAACGAATTACAAACGAGGTAAAAACAAAGGGGGCAGCAGCAGCAACACCAGCAGCAGCAGCAGCAGTAGCAGCAGCAGCAGCAGCAGCAGCAGCAGCAGTAGTAGTAGTAGTAGTAGTAGTAGTAGTAGTAGTAGTAGTAGTAGTAGTAGTAGTAGTAGTAGTAGTAGTAGTAGTAGTAGTAGTAGTAGTAGTTGTTGTTGTTGTTGTTATTGTTGTTATTGTAAGAGTAGTAGCAGCTGCATCAGCGGTAGATTTGTGTTAGAGTCTACAATGATACCATAATTTTTGTCTCGCTTTATAAATAACATACGCAATCAAGTCTAACCACAATGATATTGAAAGTAGAAACAGCTCATCATTCCATCAGTCATTACCGATTTTCTGGTGGTAATTTTTTTTGAAACGCCTGGTAATAATTTGCATGCGAATACACAACTTACATAAGGATATTTGTTATGACATCTTAGAAACCGTGTATTTGTTGATGCAATATTTAAGAATCTATTCCTGAAAACTAGAAAATATTTTTCCTATTTTCCTTCCTATGATCCATTTACTATTTATTCTTCATACAATTTCTGCAACATATTCTTCTATTACTGGAATGCGTCTATCATTTGGAATAAACTTTTAACATTCTAACTTTCATGGATCTCATACAACTTTCCCCATTGACACCTTGCCGATTTCGCCATGTGTGATACTAAACGGAGAGTAATTTGCCCTGACTTTGTCTCACAAATAAAAACACTTTACGCTTGGTATCGTTATACACAGAAAGAAAACCTTCTAGTATTCGTTTTCTTTTTCTTGCCCCACTTGCCTTAAACAAACTAAGGTTTCTATTAATTCTAAATGCTTTCTCCTCTAACAAACCAGTTACATAGTTCAACAATATTTACAAACTATATTCTGCAAATATTTGAGCTAAAACTTTCTTCCAACTTGGAATTAGCATACATTAGGAATAACGTTATGTCCAGAGTCTTTGAAGCATTCTCTCCGGCAGAAGCATCACAATTATTCTTTCGTTTCATCTTTTTGTCCTCTATACACGTGGTGGCGCCTAATAAATGCTGATCACCAAGGAAGCATCCTTCTATTCACGCTGTGTGTATACACAGTGATTAAATATTTCCCGAATACATTGTGAGTTCATAGACGATATACTTACTGAACACAAATCCATAACATCTTTTGAATTGAGATAATATCCCTTAATATTTATTTCTCTTTCTTATTACCACAAGACCAAGACTCTTTCAACATAAATAAACATACACATACAACTATACTCATGTATGTGCGTATATTTATATATATATATATATATATATATATATATACATATATGTATGTATCTATTTATCTATTTATCTGTGTATCTATATAATAGATATATATTATACACTAATTTATATATATACTAGCAGTATCGCCCGGCGTTGCTCGGGTTGTAAGGGAAATAACTATATAAGCATTTTTAGAGAGTTATAGCCAAAAAATAGCAAAAAAATGCATTAAGAATTGAAAAAAAATTAAGGTAAATTTTTTTTTAAATCGTTGACACATCGTAGATATTTTTAGAGAGTTACTTCCCCTATATAAAAGCGAAAAAATGCATTAAAATGGAAAAATATGATGGTAAATTTTTTTTAAATCGTAGACTCATCGTAGACGCGCGCTAATACCCAGAAGGGCTCGATATGACTCACGACTATAAGATACCCGGTTTTGGTTAAACTGCACCGCAAAATGTGGGAGTAGTTACGAATCTAAATCGTAGGAGACAGACACATAACTTCACTCTTATATAAAGATGCTTTTTTTTTCAGTCATAGAGTTAGATTTATGAAGGTCTTCAGTAGAAAATCCTTCGAATTCTGACTCGCTGCTTGATATAATGAAATTCGTATCCATTTTTTGTCAGAATTACAAATTTTGAAAAGACAATAGGAACAAATTTCGGAAAAAAATCTCCCATAATTCACGGAATTAAAATTACACTTTGATTTTTGTACAAAACTGTAGTTGAAGTGTTTACGAAGTATAATACGTGTTTTCACGAATGTACTAAAGAGATTTACTCTGATATTCTCATTTAAATATGAATAGGTAAATTCGGGCGGTTTGGTAACGAAAGGGTTAAACGGATGCATACATTTATTAATCTCTTATTATAATAACTATATATAAGTGTCGTCTGTTTATACATAAACACTGTTTCATACTGCAATTATATATACATATATCTATATATAATATTATATAATAAAATATATACAGAGTAAAATAAAAACCAATTTACCTTTTCCGTATTGTTATAGCAATTCCACCGTCCGTGTGTCTTTGCAAATGTGTTGGAATGATAAGTGAGTTGTGTTTTGGCGCCTTTTTTACTAATAACAAACACACACGTGTTTGTATGTAGTTGTTTGAAACGTTTGTGTTTGCCACTCTCATATATGTATGTGTATGCATGTGTGTGAGGAATGACACACACACACTCACGCACGCACACATGTACATCAATGCTTTCGGAGTGAAATGTTAAAATATTGAGTTTTCTCGAATTTTGTCTTAATTGGTGGTAAAATTGAAAGAAATTTTTTATGGCATCACCCACTGAAGAACTCTGAAAAATCATGGGTACGCTCTAATTGAAGAAATTGTGTGAGGAGTAAATCGTTATGTATTTATTTGTTTCTGTTTGCTGTGTTTTTTTATTTTTTGAGTAGTGGTTTAAATACTTTCAGTTTAGTCTTCCTCAAATCACTCTGTCGCTATTTACTTTCATTTTATTCGTTGCACACTGTGTGTGTGCGTGTGCGTGTGCGTGTGGTGTAAACCACATTAAGAAAAGCATTTGTCATACACACCAGAATGTGAGTTTTCTGTAAATTTTGCTTAATTGGAGTTTAAATTTTAAAAACTGGACCTGGCATGACCCGATGCATTCTACTCTTAAAAATGCTAGGTAAATTGTAATTGAAGAAATCCTATATTGTAGATTTCTATAAGTTACAAAGGGAGGCAGATAAAATCTGCCTTTTATAATAAGATATATATATATATATATATATAATATATATATATATATATATATAATATACATATATATATAGAGAGAGAAAGAAATAGATACATTGATAGATAGATACATACGTACATACACACACACAAGCAAAATATATCTATACATTTGCATAATACACTCATTCTCTGATAAACATGCACACGCATCTGTGTATATATAGTAAAGACAATCTCAGAAATTATTGGCACAATCAACCACAAATTTGCATTTTAATTTCCTACTTTAATATTTATAGCTACATTTTCACAATAAATATATAATTACATTTTCCTCGTATATTTAATAAAAAAGTTTCTTTATTGTGGTCATATTAGATTACAATTAATTCTTAGAGGTGTTTCAAAATGAAGAACCAAATTATGCTGCCCCGCCTCAGCTCTAGAGTATCTTGTTTTTCAGAAATAAATATATTAGGCAGACATTTCTTGAACATTATATAAAAAGATGACGGGCAAATATAAAAACACGGTTGAACCTACATGCCTAGGGCAGAGATCACGTGCTATCGTGCTATCGTGTGGAAATTTGTGTGTTTTTTTAAATACAAATAAATGAAAGAATGGAGTTGAACGACAAATTAACAAAATTCTTTATTTTTGACATATGTTTCAAAGGCTGCATATTCCGAATTTCGAAGGAATAAGGGGTGCATTATGCCGCCTTCTCATCAGGAAAAACAAGGAACTTATGTCAGCATCAAGATGCACAAAAACTTTTTGATGACTACCCACACGGAGCCCATAGCGATAATGTTAATTCGTCGTTCAACTCCATTCTTTCATTTATTTGTATATATATATATATATATTCTATGAATTTCAAAAGGCGTAAATACAAATAAGAAAAATAGAGAAACATCCTAACTCGGAATATGATGTACAGGGTTATAGTTATATGAGTTTTAATTTCCAGAAAATGATAACGCACTTATTGATATAAGATGGATAAAGCTCAGTAGGGATGTCATGATTCTTAAAATAATTTTAAATGGCTGTGCTGATTGTAATTTTGAAAGGAGGAAAATATCGATTTCATCGATTTCAGATTTGATTGTAAATCAGCAATAAACAGCGTAAAATCATAGACTTTGCAAATACCATATGAAAATTATGAGGATACAAACGGAATGGAAAATTTGAGAAACATAAGGTCCTAGACGGAGGCAAAAGGGACAATTGTCGCTGAGTCAACGGATGTACTTTACACAACATCGAAACAAATATGTAAGAATTTGAGGGATATTGGAGTAGCGACAAACGCTGTCCACTTGCAGAAAAGAGCTATACTGGTTATTGCGAACATTCTAAGAAATATTCGTCCAATAGCCTCAAGACATCCCTGCTAACTAAAGTTATATGTCACAGTGTTATAATGATGATGATGATGGTGGTGGTGGTGGTGGTGGTGGTGGTGGTGGTGGTGGTGATGCTGTTGCTGCTGCTGCTGCTGATGATGATGATGAGAAATACGAAGGTTGTGGTCAATGATGAGAATAGACGTGATACCAATAGTAATTGGTGCACTTAGAAGTATCAGCACTCGGCTACCAACATGGCTGTGGGGTAAGTAGCTTGCTTACCAACCACATGGTTCCGGGTTTAGTCCCACTGCGTGCCAACTTAGGCAAGTGTCTTCTGCTATAGCCTCGGGCCGACCAAAGCCTTGTGAGTGGATTTGGTAGACGGAATCAGAAAGAAGCCTGTCGTATATATGTAT
>NC_043005.1:106869732-106934732 GCF_006345805.1 Octopus sinensis | reverse complement strand
TATTTATGATTGATCTTTCAAAATATTTTCTTTCTCAACTTACTCAAGATCTTTTGTTGTTTATAAATGGGAGAGAGAAAGATAGAGAAAGATAGAGAGTAAGAAAAAGCGAGGGAGAGTCCGAGAGAAAGGTAGAGTAAGAAAAAGTGAGGGGAAGTCCGAGAGAAATGTAGAGTAAGAGAGTGGGAAAGTGAGAGAGAAAGGAGAGAGAAACAAAGAGGGAGAATGTAGTGATAAAAAGCATAAAAGAAGCAACAGAAAGTAACAACCACACTCTTACCCGCGCGTAGAGCGGGTCAGCTAAAGCTAGTTATATTATAGTTCCAGATTTCACGTACTTTTGATATTAGATTCAAATTCATTGAGCACGTTTTAAATTTACGATGAAAGTATTCTTGTAATTCTGTTAATTTTAATGTTAAATTCAGAAATTCGAGAACTTTTCTTCAGAGCTCCGCTCTGTAACATTGATCCGTGGCATTTTGGTGACTTTTAGCATATTCTGTTTCCAGGATATATAAATGAATGATTTTCAAGTAGTGTTCCTTTTGGTTGCCTACTGCTGAAAAAGTCAAGCGCTTGTATGTATATATTATGTATGAAAGCGTACCCAAATAGATATATTTCAGGGGGAAAGATATTTGGTTACTTTACACTTCCCATACATACGACAGTTTGCCCATTTTTACCTTCTAAGTGTAGATTCTGCCGAGGTCGGCTTTGCTTTTCATTGATACAGGATCGAGGAAGTAAGTACCAGTTTGAGCAAGGATGAAAAGTAAAGTCGACCTCAGAAGTAAAGACGGAAGAAATGCCATTAAACATTTTGTCCGGTATGGTAACTATTCTGCCAGCTCGCCACCTTATTATACATAAAATAATATTATTATATTTCTATATCTCAGTCTCATTCGCTTGATATTTTGTGGCTATCGGAATAAATAGCCACACTTAAATGCCTGTTCAGTTAAATCCAAGAACTGAGAAAACTGAAGATGGTCTACTTTGGATAAAGTAAAGGCACCAGAGATTTCACAGAAGGATTCGAGGAGGAAATAGAGACTTTATTCGCAGCACTTACATTTTTCCACAAACAATAGAGAGAGGGAGACAAAGAATGTATAATCATATTCATACACAAACAAAAACACACACACAATCACACATACACACACACACACATATATATATAGGTGATATGAATATGGTAATAAAATTGTCCTGGTACGATATCAACTTTCTACATACATATTTTCTCTCTCTCATTCCATCACTCAGTCTGTCTCTGTCTTTTTCCAGGAGGAGAAAGTGATAATGATAATGATGATGGGTACGTCCCAGAAATTTTAGACTGCAGTTCAATACACTGAAGAATTTTGCAAACGTTCCCATTGACAAATGTCAATGAAACCCTTTACAAACCGGAGAACTTTCTGGATTCTTTAAATTTATCTGTATGTCCCCAATCATTCCTTTGAGATTACGAAAACAAGCATGTCCTCTCCGTCTCACAAAATGTTGAACATCGATCACATCCAATATAACTTAGCGCTAGTATGGACAGAGAATTTGACGAAGAAATTATATTCAGGAGCCATTTCTAGATATAAGACTACCGTTCTGAGTATTGGCATTAAAATCTTCACAATACTTTCTTGGCAAATTAGAACTACACTGTCAGACGATCAGTGTGGAAAGTATTTCTTGGAATTCCATGAACATATATCAATCTTTCGCAATGATGACGACAGAAAAAGCAACAATGTTGTTATTCCCCAAAATAAATATATGATTAAATAAAAGAAAACAATTGAAATAAATGAATCAACCATTTATATTCTTCCATCACATTAAACAAATCAATACGAAATTTACCGTCAAACTGAACATTTCTTATTTTCTACCTACTTATCAAATGACCTTTCAAATTAGCAATTCTTATCTACATCTATTGTATGACAAGAAGGGATGGGAACGCTGAAGAAATGTCCCGTCTCCAGACCACTGCTGTTGTTGTTTCTGCTGTGTCTGCAACAGCAGCAGCAGCAGTTGATGTTTTTGTTGTTGTTGTTATTGTTGTTGTCTATGATGGCGGTGGTTGTGGTGGTAGATGAAGTGTTGAAGATGTCGATGATGATGGTGATGGTGATGAGTATGTAGCTGCTGCTGCTGATTATTATTTTGACAAAAACGTGAGGAAATAGAAAGAGAAATATCGCAAGATAAAATTGAAAATAAAATAAAACGTGAATGAAATCAGATTAATAAAGAACTTGTAGGAAATAATAATAACCATGATAATCCTGTCTGCTATAGTCAAAAAGCCGGAAATTTGGGGAGAGGGGACAAGTCGATTACACCGGTCCCAGTGCTTCACTAGTACTTAATTCGTCGATCCCATAAGGATGAAAGGCATCCGAACCACTGATGTAGAAACCCGGAAGATACTAACCAGCACAAATAATTGTCATATGAAAAGTGATGTAGAATGCCTCTCCCTAAAACGAAAGCTGGGAAGCAGAGGCTTACCGTAGATATAAACGTTCTTTGAAAGTCATATCATATTTCTTCGGCAACATCTTTTAACCACCAAGTGTCGATTTGCATCCCTTGACCAAGTTTGCGCAGAAGAGGCAGATAATATAATGAAACTTAGAAAACAGCTCCTGAAGGAACATACCTGCTCTGATAGCCATGGGTATATGCCCAACGAAGTTGTACTTTCCTAATGTAACTATCATCGGATGAAAGAATGAGTGTATATCAACAAAGGATCAAACATGGATATCTTAGCAGAAAGTTCCAGAGCAGTCTATCATGGGCCAATAACCGTATTATTGACTCTCACTTAGAAAGGTATGCGTTTGCAATCCACGGGCAGGAAAAAACAATCAAATACCTGAAGCACAAAAGGAACAGAGAGGCAGGAAAAGACAGCAAAAGATAATCGATGCAAATTTTGTGGAGTTAATACCAAAGGTATCACCCATAACATAAACAGTTGTCCAAAAATGTCATCGTATTGTTATTTACTGATGAGACAAGATGTTGTAGCCGTGACACTGTATAATGCGACGCATCGGGAGGGAAATCCTGTGGCCAAAGAAATAAGATGGTAGAAGTTACATTGACTCATAATATGAAAGAGCACTGATAGAATATCTCAGTGAAGACTTCAATAAAATGTAAGCATAATACACCTAGAATAATGATTTGGGACGAAGGAGAGAAACTGTGTACAGTAGTAAAATTCAGTTTCCCTGCAGATGGCTACACAAAGCTAAAGTTCAAAGAAAAGGAAAACGCCTACACTGAACTTCTGAGAAGTTTACAGTTATTGTAACTAGATTACCAGTTCAGGGGTTTTACTAGTAACTATGGGGGCACTGTCGTACATAATACACTGCCTAAGCACCAATTTTGAGAAATTAGGGTTCTCAAGACCAGTAAGTTTAGAAGATAGAGATTCAAGCCATCAATGGAACTGTCAAAGTCTGTAAAACTTTACAAAGGTTTATCATTTGGGTATACTTTTTTTTCTTTTTTTACATTCTTTTACTTGTTTCAGTCATTTGACTGCGGCCATGCTGGGGTACCACCTTTAATCGAGCAACTTGACCCCGGGACTTATTCTTTTGTAAGCCCAGTACTTATTCTATCGGTCTCTTTTGCCGAACCGCTAAGTAACCGGGACATAAACACACCAGCATCGGTTGTCAAGCAATGCTAGGGGGACAAACACAGACACACAAACACACACACGCATATATATATATATATATATATATATAATATATATACGACAGGCTTCTTTCAGTTTCCGTCTACCAAATCCACTCACAAGGCATTGGTCGGCTCGAGGCTATAGTAGAAGACACTTGTCCAAGGTGCCACGCAGTGGGACTGAATCCGGAACCATGTGGTTGGTAAACAAGCTACTTACCACACAGCCACTCCTGCGCCTATATATGCGCGTGCGCAAAAACAAAACGTAGAAAACTACATATACAGCGAATACAAATAATGCACCATACACTCATACATGCAGAACTACCTGTTGATGTTGTAAAAGTTCCAATGACCGAAGCTTAGATTTAGTTCAGGAATCAGCTCACGCACAGTCGACAAGAAATCTTGAAATTAAACTGAACAAACACACACACACACTCAAATCTATGTGTGTATATTACTCTTTTACTCTTTTACTTGTTTCAGTCATTTGACTGTGGCCATGCTTGAGCACCGCCTTTAGTCGAGCAAATCGGCCCCAGGACTTATTCTTTGTAAGCCTAGTACTTATTCTATCGGTCCCTTTTGCCGACCGCTAATTTACGGGGAGGTAAACACACCAGCATCGGTTGTCAAGCGATGTTGGCGGGAACAAACACAGATACATAAACACACACACATTCACACACACACACACACACACACACATATATATATATATATTATATATATATATATATATATATATATAATATATATACGACAGGCTTCTTCAGTTTCCGTCTACCAAATCCACTCACAAGGCATTGGTCGGCTCGAGGCTATAGTAGAAGACACTTGTCCAAGGTGCACGCAGTGGGACTGAATCCGGAACCATGTGGTTGGTAAACAAGCTACTTACCACACAGCCACTCCTGCGCCTATATATGCGCGTGCGCAAAAACAAAACGTAGAAAACTACATATACAGCGAATACAAATAATGCACACATACACTCATACATGCAGAACTACCCTGTTGATGTTGTAAAAGTTCCAATGACCGAAGCTTAGATTTAGTTCAGGAATCAGCTCACGCACAATCGACAAGAAATCTTGAAATTAAACTGAACAAACACACACACACACTCAAATCTATGTGTGTATATATACTCTTTTACTCTTTTACTTGTTTCAGTCATTTGACTGTGGCCATGCTTGAGCACACCGCCTTTAGTCGAGCAAATCGGCCCCAGGACTTATTCTTTGTAAGCCTAGTACTTATTCTATCGGTCCCTTTTGCCGAACCGCTAATTTACGGGGAGGTAAACACACCAGCATCGGTTGTCAAGCGATGTTGGCGGGAACAAACACAGATACATAAACACACACACATTCACACACACACACCACACACACACAACATATATATATATATAATATATATATATATATATATATAATATATATACGACAGGCTTCTTTCAGTTTCCGTCTACCAAATCCACTCACAAGGCATTGGTCGGCTCGAGGCTATAGTAGAAGACACTTGTCCAAGGTACCACGCAGTGGGACTGAATCCGGAACCATGTGGTTGGTAAACAAGCTACTTACCACACAGCCACTCCTGCGCCTATATATGCGCGCGTGCGCAAAAACAAAACGTAGAAAACTACATATACAGCGAATACAAATAATGCACACATACACTCATACATGCAGAACTACCTGTTGATGTTGTAAAAGTTCCAATGACCGAAGCTTAGATTTAGTTCAGGAATCAGCTCACGCACAATCGACAAGAAATCTTGAAATTAAACTGAACAAACACACACACACACTCAAATCTATGTGTGTATATATACTCTTTTACTCTTTTACTTGTTTCAGTCATTTGACTGTGGCCATGCTTGAGCACCGCCTTTAGTCGAGCAAATCGGCCCCAGGACTTATTCTTTGTAAGCCTAGTACTTATTCTATCGGTCCCTTTTGCCGACCGCTAATTTACGGGGAGGTAAACACACCAGCATCGGTTGTCAAGCGATGTTGGCGGGAACAAACACAGATACATAAACACACACACATTCACCACACACACACACACCACACACAATATATATATATATATATATTATATATATATATATATATATAATATATATACGACAGGCTTCTTTCAGTTTCCGTCTACCAAATCCACTCACAAGGCATTGGTCGGCTCGAGGCTATAGTAGAAGACACTTGTCCAAGGTACCACGCAGTGGGACTGAATCCGGAACCATGTGGTTGGTAAACAAGCTACTTACCACACAGCCACTCCTGCGCCTATATATGCGCGTGCGCAAAAACAAAACGTAGAAAACTACATATACAGCGAATACAAATAATGCACACATACACTCATACATGCAGAACTACCCTGTTGATGTTGTAAAAGTTCCAATGACCGAAGCTTGGATTTAGGTCAGGAATCAGCTCACGCACAGTCGACAAGAAATCTTGAAAGTAAACTGAACAAACCACACACACACACACACACACACACTCAAATCTATGTGTGTATATATACTCTTTTACTTGTTTCAGTCATTTGACTGTGGCCATGCTTGAGCACCGCCTTTAGTCGAGCAAATCGACCCCAGGACTTATTCTTTGTAAGCCTAGTACTTATTCTATCGGTCCCTTTTGCCGAACCGCTAATTTACGGAGAGGTAAACACACCAGCATCGGTTGTCAAGCGATGTTGGCGGGAACAAACACAGATACATAAACATACACACATTCACACACACACACACACACACACACACACACACATATATATATATATATATATGCGACGGGCTTCTTTCACTTTCCGTCTACGAAATCCATTCACAAGGCTTTGGTCTGCTTGAGGCTATAGTAGAAAACACTTACCCAAGGCGCCACGCAGTGGGACTGAACCCGGAACCATGTGGTTCGTAAGCAAGCTACTTAACATATAGCCACTCCTACGCCTATGAATATATATAAATTATATGTATATAATCATATGTATATAATCATATGTATATAATCATATGTATATAATCATATGTATGTAATTATATGAGAAAAACACCTCAAGTGGCTGCTGTTAGAGTATCAGCATAAATAATACACATTTGGAAGAGCACCACGTAACCAGGGATGAAGAAAATAGAAAAATATCACTGGATTGCACCGAGGCACGGTCCTCTCCTCACCCTGTTTTTCATTTATTCTACTCAAAATATGGATTAACAATATCAGCCAAGCACGTTGGTTACATTTTTTAACAACGCTAAAGCGTGTGTTTGTTTTCGTATTGTGCGTATAATCTCAAATCTTTGTATCACATATGCGAGATTCTAACGTACCTGTATTTTATATTTAGAATGCGCCCATGGGGTTCCCCTACCCACCGTCAATATAATGTTTGATATTTATAAACAGCGTTATCATATTTGCTCTCATTCTCTTTTCAAGATATATGTGTCTGTATGTATGTATGTATGTATGTATGTATGTATGTATGTATGCATGTATGTACATCTATAAACTTCTTTCAGTCATTAATCTGCGGCCATACTGAAGCACTGCATTGACGCTTAAGTCGAACAAATCGACCCTAGTACTTTTTTTTATAGTTGTTTCTAATTTTATCGTTTTCTTTTTTCGAACCGCTAGGGTCAAAGACGTAAACAGAGCAATGCCAGCTGTCAGAATTGGTGGGAGACAGAAGTAAAACACAAAGACACACTCATAGATACATACACCAACACACACAAACACACACACACACACACACACACACACACAACACACACACACACACACACACTCACACATATACACACACATACGACGGGCTTCTTTCATCTCTCCAACGAATCCACTCACAAGCTTTGGTCGGCTTAGATATATATAACGAAGAATATTTGCCCAAAGTAACATGCAGTTGGATTGCACCGTGGACCACGTGACTGAGACGCAAACTTCTTATCAGAGACACTGCACCTCTTCACAGTCACGACTCTCTGTGTCTCTCTTCCTTCTCTCTCTTTTTCTTTCTGTCTCTCTCTCTCTCTTTGTATATATATATATATATATGAGGCGGCGAGCTGGCAGAAACGTTAGAACGCCGGGCGAAATGCGTAGCCGTATTTCGTCCGCCGTTGCGTTCTGAGTTCAAATTCCGCCGAGGTCGACTTTGCCTTTCATCTTTTCGGGGTCGATAAATAAAGTACCAATTACGCACTGGGGTCGATGTAATCGACTTAATCCGTTTGTCTGTCCTTGTTTGTCCCCTCTATGCTTAGCCCCTTGTGGGCAGTAAATAAATATATATATATATATATATATATACAAACACATACATACATATATGCATATATATACATGAGTATATATAAATATATTTATACATTCATACACATATATAAATGTGTATATATATATACATATATATAAATATATAAATGCATACTTAAGTATATGCGTGTGTATATATGTTATATATGTATATATATATATATATACATGTATGTGTGTTTGTGTATATATATATATGTATGCATGTATATATGTATTATGTACGTATGTATGTATCCATAACACACGCATACACATATACACATATACATATATACACATGCACAGATATAAAGGTACTTAGCATGTCTATTTGTTGCCAAATGAGATAGATATGCGTCACGCATGAGCTCTGACAGGATCGTAACACAACCAGTCACTTTCATCAGTTGGCTTTCAAAACAGAACTTATTTATAACTTTGATGTATTTTAAAAAGAGAAATTTCAAATACAATCAGTGTAGTCCTAAACACTGGGATCTGCGTAGGTTGGAAAACCTTTGATCAGGGGTGTGCTTAATTATAGATGACTAGCAGTATCGCCCGGCGTTGCTCGGGTTTGTAAGGGAAATAACTATATAAGCATTTTTAGAGAGTTATAGCAAAAAAATGCATTAAAAATGGAATAAAAAATGATGATAATTTTTTTTTTTTAAATCGTTGACTCAGTGTCTTCAAGCCATGAAGTCGTTGTTCTAAAAGAACGCTGGTCTCCTTGACAACGCTTTACGACGTTGATTTCCTTACACTCCCTTCCCCACAGCTTCAGGAGGGAGGGAAGAAGGGGGAGAAGCAAACAGGTGCAGCTGTGACCATGGACGCCAACTCCGCCGCCATCGACACACGAAATATTATGCATTAAAATGGAATAAAAAATGATGTTAAATTATTTTTAAAATCGTAGACTCATCGTAGACGCGCGCTAGTACTCAGACGGGCTCGATATGAATCACGACTATAAGATACCCGAATTTGGTTAAACTGCACCGCAAAATGTGGGAGTAGTTAGGAATCTAAATCGAAGGGGACAGACACTCACACAACTACAGTTTTATATATATAGATATCTGGGATTGGAGGACGCTACACTAGAACAAGAAAGAAAATAATAAGGGACAAAATCAACAGCGAAGAATTTGGACCTGGAGATCTCCATTTCCAGCAACTTCGAGGGCCACCTCCCAGTGGTGTCGAGGGTCAACGAAGGGCCCTTGACTACAACAAGACGACCAAAGTTGTTTTTTTTTTCCAAGGTCTGAGGTCTCCCGCCCCTAAGCCCTAAACCATCACCTAATCACCCTTACCCGTCCTGCTGCTTAACAACAACAACAGCGACAACAGAACAACGAAAACAGCAACAACAACAACGATAGCAACAATAATCACAACAGCAACATTGCTATGTTAATATGGAAGTATGTATTCAATCAACTTTAATTAAATATGGAAATATTAAAAGATTTAATTAATCAACATCTGGACATTTTTTTCGAGGCTTCTCTGTATTAATTGTCCCACTGAAAGTTTTCTTGATGTCGTTGTTACAATTGTTCGTGCAGTTATTGTTTATCATAGTTCACTCTTTTAGCATGGTGGTAGTGGTGGTGGTGGTGGTGGTGGTGGTGGTGGTTGTGGTGGTACTGTTACTGCTGTTGTTGCTGTTGTTGCTGTTGTTCTATATATTCAGCTTATATTTTTTTAAATACATATTCTGCTTCTTTTGCTTCTCTTTGGTTTTTGATGCCTTTTCAACTTCCTGTACTTGTTGTTGCTGGTGTTGTTGGTGACGTTGTTGGTAGTATTGTTGTTGTTATTGGTCTTGTCGTTGTTGTTGCTGTCACATGGAGTTTATCATTTGGTTTGCATTAAGCTGTTTATATTAATTTTTATTTTAGTCTAAGTTATTTAATTGTTTCAATGAGGCTACTGACAAATGCAACACTGTAAGTAGTAGTAGTAGTAGTAGCAGCAGTAGTAGTAGCAGCAGCAGTAGTAGCAGTAGTAGTTGCGATGGTGCTAGTAGTAGTAGTTGTGGTAGTAGTGGTAGTATTAGTAGTTGTGGTTGTAGTAGTAGTAGTAGTGGTGGTGATGGTGTTAGTAGTAGCAGCAGTAGTAGTAGTGATGGTGTTTGTAGTAGTAGCAGCAGCAGCATCACTAGTAGTAGTGATGGTGATAGCACTAGTAGTAGTAGTAGTTGTAGTAGTAGTAGTGGTGGTGTTGGTGGAGGTGGTGTTAGTAGTAGTAGTGATGATGTTAGTAGTAGTAGTTGTAGTAGTAGTAGCAGTAGTCGTAGTGGTGTTGGTAGTATAGTAGTAGTAGTAGTAGAAGATTAGTAGTAGTAGAGGGTGAGGTTGTGGTGGTTGTGGTGGTGGTGGTGGTGGTGGTGGTAGTGGTAGTAGTAGTTAGCTAGGTATTTTGATAGCTAATTAGTTAGTTAATGAGTTCGTTTTGTTGCTTTCTTGGCACCCATTTTGCTTTATTGGTCCTCATCGCTTTCGCTGTTTAGTTAACATAAACATATCACTTTGACGGTGATGAAGTTAATGTTGTTCATTATGTTAACGATACTATTGTTATTGTTGTTTACTGTTGTGTGTGCTTTTTTTTTATTCGCTGTTATTTTGCTTCTGCAAGCTGCTTGTTCGTTGGCATTGCTCCATCTTTTTACTGGGATGGAGGTTGCCAGTTAATTTTAAGAACAATATCAGATGTTTCAAGAAAACCCTCCATCGCATGAAAATCAGCTTGTACAAAAACTATTTAAATCCAGAAATATCTTAATTTCATTCTATGTCACTTTAAATGCTTCCGAATAATCTACCAATATACGATTATGAAATGAATGATTGGTTTAATATTCCACCCAAGGAATGCAGCAAGCCGTCAGAATCGTTAGTGCCCAGGTTAAAATGCTAAGCGGTATTTCGTCCATTTTTATGATCTAAGAATCAAATTCTGCCGAGCTCGACTTTGCTTTTCATCCTTTTGGGGTTCGATAAATTAAGCACCAGTTGCGTACTGGGTAGATCTAATCGACTGGTGCCCTCCCAAAAATTTTCGGGCCTTGAACTTAGAGGAGAAAAGAATATTCGAATATTCGACCGAAGGAAGGCAGCAAGCTGGCAGAATTATTGCTGTGCAGTGTAAAATGCTAAGCGGCATTTCGTCCATCTTTACGTTCTGAGTTCGAATTCCGCCGAGGTCGACTTTACCTTTCATCCTTTCGAGGTCGATAGAATAAGTACCGGTTGAACACTGGGGTTGATGTGTCGATGTAATTGACTTAGCGACCATCCCTAAATTGATGGTCGTGTACCAAAGTTTGAAACCAATGTTATAGGGAGTCTGATATGTAATTTATAGTATTCTAAGGTGGCGAGCTAACAGAATCTTTAACACACCGGTAACAATGCTTAGCGGCATTTCGTCCGTTCTTACGTTCTGAGAATCAAATTCTGCCGACGTCGACTTTGGCTTTCATTTATTCGCGAGCACTGGGGTCGATGTAATCAATTTTCTTCCTTGCCCCCAAATTGCTGGCCTTGTGCTAAAATTTGAAACCAATGTTAGATCTGAAAATGGAACCAACAAGGAATGTGCCAAATGGCTCTGAGTCGACACAAGGATGAGTGGTAGCATTTTCATCGACACTAAATCAAAAACTAAAAGAAAATGAATAAATATTAAAAAAATAAATAGTATACAATAAAATAAGAAGAGGAGGGTAGAATGTAGGATCACCTCTGTGCCACTTATTGCGTTATCTTTGTTTCGGATCGTTTGCAAGATATTAATATCACAAAGAATGCGCAAGATGGCTTCAAAAGAGAAACGATTTGAGACTAGCACGAAATAATCCCAACTGCTCATGCTGTAGCTTTCGCTGAAATTCTACCGTGGTTCTTGTTAATGTTGATGCTAGTATGGTCGTTATAATAACTGTTATTTTTTTAATTGTTTATATTATTGTTGTTCCAACTGCTGTTGCTGGTGGTGGTGTTATTGTTATTTATTGCTATCATTGTTTTCTGCAATTAAGGCAGCGTGCTGGCAGAAACGTTAGCACGCCGGGCGAAATACGTAGCCGTATTTCGTCTGCTGTTACGTACTTAGTTCAAATTCCGCCGAGGTCGACTTTGCCTTTCATCATTTTGGGGTCGATAAATTAAGGACCAGTTACGCACTCGGGTCGATATAATCGACTTAATCCGTCTGTCTGTCCTTGTTTGTCCCCTCTATGTTTAGCCCCTTGTGGGTAGTAAAGAAATAGGCAGCGTGCTGGCAGTCTTTAGAGCTTCAGACTATTTTCCATGCTGTATTTCTTACCTGGTTCTTTTCTATCAGGTTTCAAATCCTGTCGAGGTAGTTCAACGAATCCTTTAAGCCTTTCGGATACGATGGTGTCAATTAACACCTTACCTTAAAATTGCTGGTCTTCTGCCGACAGCAGAAATCGTTATTGTATTTGAAGTTCCAAATGTTGTTGTCTAGATGTTGATGACGAATATGGTGAGCGGCTGATGTTCATGATGATGGTGATGAGGATGAGGAGGATGAGGATGACCACGATGACAACAACGACCATGAGGTTGATGACGATAAGGAAAAGGCGGCGAGCTGGCAGAAACATTAGCACGCCGGGTGAAATGCTTAGCGGTATTTCGTAAAAAGGGCTCCTTAGCCGTAGTGAAGGCAATCTATCTAGGGAGATAACCTTACAATAAATCACTGGGTCCGTAGCTTAAAAATACTGGGTTGACGTCCAGCGGGAACAGCTTTGTTTCATGGAGGAGGAAAGATCTTCTTTAGTACTTGGTTGTACAATGCTTTCCAATGTGTGTAGTAGTGGCGCGCGCACACATTATTAGCCATTTGAAAAGACTATGAAGTCTCGACCACGGTCGAACAATGATGATGGTGATTTCGTCTGCCGCGACGTTCTGAGTTCAAATTCCGTCGAGGTCGACTTTGCCTTTCATCCTTTCGGGGTCGATTAAATAAATACCAGTTACGCACTAGGGTCGATGTAATCGACTTAATCCGTTTGTCTGTCCTTGTTTGTCCTGTCTGTGTGTAGTAAAGAAATAGGTATTTCGTCTGTAGTTACGTTCTGAGTTCAAATTCCGCCGAGGTCGACTTTGCCTTTCATCCTTTCGAGGTCGGTTAAATAAGTACCAGTTACGCACTGAGGTCGATATAATCGACTTAATCCGTTTGTCTGTCCTTGTTTGTCCTCTCTGTGTTTAACCCCTTGTGGGTAGTAAAGAAATAGATAAGGAATATGATGACAACCAATACAAGAATAATGATGCTGATCATCTTGACAACGGATGATGATGGCGACGATGATGAGATTATAGAGATGCTACTGCTGCTGATGATTAAAATGGTGTCGACGGCAGCGGTGGTGGGGAAGGAGGGGGTGGTGGTGGTGGTGGCGAGGGTGGTGGTGGCGAGGGTGGAGGTAGGAGTGGGGTGATGATAATGATGATGATGGTATTTGCGATAAAGATGCACGTTTAAAATGAGTTTTTTACGGTAAATTGTAGATGATACGTTTAAAGTTTAATGTTTGCTTTACAGTGATAATGACTTAACAGAAGTGATAATGTGTTTTGCAGATGGATAATGCTAAATATATAACGGTGAGTTGGAGTTAGATATTTGTGGGGTGGGGTGTTATTGTTAGCGAGAGTGATAAAAAAGAAGACGAAGAGGAGTTGCGGGGTGGTGGGATGAAAAGAGATTTGGTAGGAGTGAGCGAGGTGGAGTAATAGGTTTATAAAGAGAGGCATTGAGGGAACTGGAAAATGAAAGAAAGAAAAGCAGAAAGAAAGGAAAGAAGAAAGATTGAAATAAATAAAAAAAAAAAGTAGAAAGAAAAACACAGAAAGAAAAGCAAGAACGAACGAAAGAAAGACAGCTGGTATTAGAAATAGAAATTGTAAGATTTAAGAAAAATTATAACAGGTGTAGTGTAAACCGGAAATGGAGAACATGATGAAATCATTGCTTAAGATTTCTCAGTATTGTGATAAAGTCGGGTTAGACAGAAACTGAATGCCCCTTAGGCAATTCTGTCAGTTGTAGAGAGCAATCTTCATAAACCGATGAAGGATAAGATACTTGGAATTACCTTAATGCAAGTAGATGCAATCGAAACTTAGAGCATCAAGTGAATTTTTTAGCCCTTATAATATGAGTTGACTCTTTTAGTTGAGCAGTATCTGCTATATACACCTGATAACTAAGACTTATGTGAATAATAACTTGGCATCGTGTTATGTATAATATGCTATGACCCAATCACAATGACGGCAAAATCAAAGGCAACAACTACTACTACTACTATAACAAGCTAAATAGAAACGAATCGTAAGTGGAGAAATGAAATCAAATACCTTACAGAAGGCAAACAACAAAGATATACCCCAAATTTCCGTTAATATTTGAATGGGAAAGAAATATTTCTCTGTTTATGATTTTTATTTCTTTATTGCCCACAGGGGGCTAAACATAGAGGGGACAAGCAAGGACAGACAAACGAATTAAGTCGATTACATCGACCCCAGTGATATACTGGTACTTATTTCATCGACCCTGAAAGGATGAAAGGCAAAGTCCACCTCGGCGGAATTTGAACTCAGAACGTAGCGGCAGACGAAATACCACTAGGCATGTTAATCGGTGTGCTAACGTTTCTGCCAGCTCGCCTACCGTGGTACAATTTCTATTAAAAAAAAACTTAAAATTTGCACCACAAGGAATCAGTCATCAATTTTACTCTGCTATCATCGATTACCACGGTGAATCGTAACAGTTAATCGAGAGCAAAGTATATCAGTCCGTTATAAAAATAACAATTCAATATCTATAATAAAATACTAATCATAGTCTTTATGCGTGGTTGTCCGGTAACAGTGAGATCCGCTTTCTGCGCTACGCTGGCTTGTTAGCGTGTATTCGTTATATTTCCGTCCACTACTTTGATCTACTGAGACATGACAATTAAGAAAATGTTATGCTCTTACCCAAGTTTAAAGGAATATGCTTCCAGAGAATGGTGCTTGCGATAGACTAATGCCTTATCCAATAAATTTTTCCTGCAACCGCAACATCGTCTCCGCTTTCCTTATTGACATGACGATGAATCTATAAAAGTAATTACTGTGTCATTAATTCTTTCAAACACTCATTATTTAGCGGGACCGACGTAGTCATTAGACCTGCTAGAAATAGCAGTTAAATCTATCTCAAATAACACTCAGATGTCTAATTGTTTAAAAGAAAAATAAGGATATATGAACACATTAGAAATTGAGGTTTTAGATACTAAGTTCCTGAGAGAGAGAGAGAGAGAGTGTGTGTGTGTGTGTGTGTGTGTGTGTGTTGTGTGTGTGTGTGTGTGTGTGTGTGAGAGAGAGAGAGAGAGAAAGAGAGAGAGAGATCAACTGAATGTGCATGCAAGAATACTTTTGATCATAGCTCGGGGACGCTGCAGCTGGGACCATCTTGTCTTTCTAATTTTTTTTTTAAATCTTAGAGTACAAAGTCCCATAATTACCAATATGCTATTTTTAGTGTGATTTTAGTGAGATTTAAACAGCTATTTTTAACTCATTAAGTTGTCCTTAGTATGAAACCCAAGGGTCCTATATGCTGTTCTCTCCTGTTATAAAACTTTAGTGTAATCTCAGTGCACCTGTTCTCTGTCTTTTGTTGAGCAAAGCTTTATTGTTTGGATACGAGTTAAACTTATATTAGCGTCTCATGTTGAATATCGCCAACGTTATACAAGACTTTCATTTATTTTATTACATTTTAATGTTGTCCTAACGAATATTTTGGTTAGTTTCTTAATAATCTGCGTGTCAATTATTGTACTATCTATCTATCTATCTATCTATCTATCTATCTATCTATCTATCTATCTATCTATCTATATCTATCTATCTATCTATCTATCTATCTATCTATCTGTCTGTATGTCTGTCTGTCTGCTGTCTATCTATTTACATATACATATATATAAATGAATATGTATATGTGTGTACATATATAATAATATAGATTATATATATATATAATATAAATTATATATACATATATATATATATGCATATATACACACATACATGTACATGCCTACATACATATGTATATATACATGAATATATAGGTACAAGAGTGAAAGAAGACGTGAACAAAGCGAGAAACGAGATCATAAAAAACAAACGCATGGAAAGCGAACATTTTTTCGAGTAACGAAAGAAACAAATAGAGAAACGAGACAAGCAACATAAAGAACATTCCCTTCATCAGCTGTCCCCTGTTTTATCTACTCAACGTTTCGAGGGTAGAACAAAATGTGACTTCGTTAAAACAGTCCTCTCCCCTTCACCGTTCCCCTCTCTCTCTCTCCCTCACTCTACCTCCTGGACTCTCTCGTTGCTCACACGTGACCAACATTTATCTTTCTTTCTTCCACTCCCTTCCTAAAGACAAGACGTGCTTTTGCCTGTCTCTTCTCAAAGCTCGTTTTCCTAGCGTTCACCACTTCACCTCGTTATGGCTTAACATCCCTCACCGTTAACTTTTGCCGTTTTGTTCTTACTGTGCTGTTTTTGTTACCACTTTAACCAAATTTTATTTAATTTGCTTTGCGGGAAGGACTGTTTTAAATCGCGTCTTGTCCCTACCTTCGATACGTGGAGTAGATAAACTAGGCCAAAACTGATGAAGGGAATGTTCTTTATGTTGCCTGTCTCGTTTCTCTGTTTGCTTCTTTCGTTACTCGAAAAAATATTCGTTTTCCATGCTTTTGCTTTTTATGTTCTCGTTTCTCATTTTATTCATGTTTTTTAATCCCTGTACCCATATATGCATGTAAATATACATATATATGTAGGCATGTAAATGTATGTATGTATGTATATATGCATATATATATGTATATATATATATATATATATATATATATATATATATATATATATATATATATATATATTATATTATATATAAATATTATTTATAGTATGATATGATCGAACGCCACGCATCCATTTCCAAATAAGTTTTACATATATATATATATATATGTATATAACTTCATTACTTTGTTATATAAGAGTAAATTAAGTGCATTAAGTGCTAAAGCCTCCAAAAATTTGTACTGAATCTAGTTCTCGAATAATAGAGTAAGGCATAAGGCTTGTAGGAGGAGATTCATAGCGTCACATTCACAAGTAGTTACATTCTGCACTGGCATTCTCACACCATGGATACATATATACGCACGGAACTAAATAGAATACGTGTTATTAACTTCAGGCAAGAATATATTTAATACACTGATTTCGCTACATGGCTGGTACTGAACGCAACGATCCTCGGAACGGTTACAAGTGCTGAATATAACGGGATTTGAACTCAAATGTCATAGAACAAATTTTCTGTTACTACTGATGTTCGTAGTTGTTAAGACACAAGGTAATCTTGATTCAGAAGGCATATGATCAAGATCATTCCAACCGTGACCATCTTTTCGTTATAAAAGCATCTAATAACAAATTATCTAGCGAGTCTTAGACAAGGAGATATGTTCTCCATTTACGGGGGATAAGATCTCCAGAAAATCGGGTGAAAGGTTTCATAATAAGCTCATCTGTAACAAAATTAAATAGGTCGGTGCTGCAGTATGGCCATAGACTACTGGCTGAAAAGGAAAAAAAAGTGTAAATAAATGGAGTTAGGTAAGAAGGGATTTTTGTAAGGTGCTACCCCTACCGCCTTTAATTCGAATACCCTTCAAAATTTTGTCCGCCGCCGTAACGACACTGACACCCCGCAAACTTAATATAAACAAAGTATGTCTTTAAATAATCATGCAAAAGAAAATAAACAGAGTCACAACGTGAAAGAAAATAAAATTTTATGAAAATTTAATTGTGAAAATATAACGACGGATTCTAATTTGGTCCCTTCCTCTAACGATAATATTGTGTTATTTGTATTGTATAATTTCTCTTCTTTGATCTAACTTCTCTCTCTCTCTCTCTTTCTCCCCTGTTCTCTCTCGCCTGTTTTTTCTCTCTCTCCTCTTTCTCTATCTCTCTCTCTATCTCTCTCTCCTTCTTGGTGTGTGTGCGCGCATACATACATATAGACACAAACACATATACACACATACACACATACTCACTCGCACGGATGTATAAATATTTGAAAATATGTGATACATCTGTGAGGAAAGGTGTCCGCCCACCAACCGTCTCAGTGGTACTCAGTGTCATCCAGTGCATACAGGCTGTCAACTTAGAAAATACAAACCTAGGCTTTGGCTATAAATTATAACCACGGAAGCTGTGATTATAGTTGTAGTAGTAGTGTTAGTGGTAGTTATTATATTGTAGTCGTGGTAATTGCGTTAGCGATGACTTTCGTAATTGTAGCTGCGGTCGTAGCGATAATGTCAGCGGTGGTTGTTGCATTTTGTAGTTGCAGTTGGGGTTATGATGTTAGTGGTGATTGCAGTGTAGTTCCGGAGTATTTTGGTGTTGGTTGTCGTATAATAGCGATGGTGCTGATGCTGTTGCTGCTTGTGTTAGTGAGTTGGTAGTATTTGTTGTTCGAGATATTATATCTGTCGGTGGTACTATTGCTGTCCAAGTAATTCTAGACTTGATAATTGCAAGGTGGGCAAACTTTTGATGATGACCGTATGAGGGATCATGATGATTAATAATATAGACTCTAAAGAATCTAAACCCAAAGATAAATGCAGTTCTTCACCTCTAGGAGACAGGAATCCGTGAGGCTCATTTGGTCAGTTGTCACCAAAGAATAAATAGTCTGAGATCAGTAAGGACGGGCTATCTCCCTCAGACCAGTAATGCTTGTGGGCCATAAGAGGGGGAACAAATGACTTATCTCTTAGGTTGCTTATAGATTGTAAGGACCTTTCCGAGCTTAATCAGAGAACGGGGAATCCCATGTTTACAGTAAAGAATTACTGGATAATTCTAGATCCCGGATTTATTCTAAATTAACGATCTTATTCTTATTTATATAAATTTAAATTTATTTCCTCACTGTATTTACTGCGGTGATATTTTACCATATCGCACATGGAATTAGCGGGCATTTTGAACTAGCCTTGATGCATACGTGCATATATATGTTCGTATATGTTCGTATATGTAAGTATTCGTATGTTGTATCTATAGATATATAAATGTATTTATGTTTCTTTCTGAGTGTATTCTACTGACGAGGCAAAGCATTCCTAAATGCCAAATTCAGAAATCCGGGATCTAGAATTATCCAGTAATTTTTTACTAGTTTCATCTTGTCTTTTGTCTTCTCACCATGTTGCTATATGAAAACTTAAGGTGGTTTTAGAGTCAGATCATGGCTGCTATTTTCAGCATGTTGGTATCTCGTAGATACCCTAACTTATAATTTTAATAATTATTACATTTGAAGATTATTTTTTTCATGCTAACCACTTGATAAGTTCGTTATTTTATTTTGGTGCCCCAGCATGGCGACAGCTCGTGAGCTGAAACTAGATAAAATAAAAATAAATAAATAAATAAATAAATAAAAAATAAATAATATATATATATATGTGTGTGTGTGTGTGTGTGTGTGTGTGTGACGGGCTTCTTTCAATTTTCGTCTACCAAATATCCACCTAAAAGATTTTGGTCGTGGGAATGAATCCAGAATTGTGTGTTTGGGGAACTTCTTACCTCAAAGCCATGCCTATAGTTATTGGCAGCAGTTTTGGTCAAGCCGATTGTAGTGATACCAGTGAAGTGGCGATAGCATGGTAATAAATTTGTTGTTGCTGTTATTGTTTGTGGTGGGGATGTAGTGGAGTAAAATGGAAGTGATGTTCATCTTTGTTGCATTTGAGTTGAGGTTGTAGTATAAGTGGTTAAAGGTTGGTAGTGTAAATGTTGTTGGTGGTAATGGTGACTTGTTAAGGACAAGAAACAGGAGCGGATAGAGTGAGCATAAGTATTTTGTGGTGTTACCGAAAATTATGGTGGAGTTGATGGCCTGGCGCAGATGGCTGTTCTTGTTCGTTGTTGTTTAGCCCCTGGTCAGACCTTATCGAGCATTTCAATGATCAAAGCATTCCACCCGGACCCATGCAGTGTTTTTCTTACGTACAAAGAATCCAGGACCGCCGTGTCGGTCGAATTCTTTTCTTAAAAGGTTGGTGGGAGTCAGATTTGATAGCGACTTAGCTGCTATTTCTGACAGGTAAAATGACCTTATGGAAAATCTCTTTTGTATTTATTTTTTGATGCCGGTTATTGATGTTGTTGCTGTTGTACCTGTTTAGTCACGTATCGATTGTGTTACTAGAAATGCTGCTGCTGATGGTGATGATGGCAGTGGTAGTGGTAGTGGTGGTGGTGATGGTGGTGGCGCTGCTGCTACTGGTGGTGGTGGTGGTGGTGGTGGTGATGCTGGTGGTTGTGGTGACGGTGGTGGTGGTGGTGGTGGTGGTGGTGGTGCTGGTGGTGGTGGCGGTGGTGGTGACGGTGGTACTGGTGGTGGTGGTGGTGGTGCTGCTGCTGCTGCTGCTGGTGGTGGTGGTGATGCTGCTGTTGCTGCTAGTTGTGACAGTAGCAGTACAGGCTGCATCAGCTGTGGAGCTGGCGGTGGTGATGACCGTGGCGGTGATAAAATTGATCATCTTTCCAATGTTTGTAGCCATCGGTTATTCTGAAAATAATGGGGTTATTGATGCTGATGCGACTGACTTTATAGGACGCCTATAGCTAGTTTAGTGAGTTGATTAAAATAAAAGGTTTTCTATCTCCCATGCTGTTCTTCCTATCACCGAGCTTACAGAAGAATGATTTTAAATTAAAATCGTTAATTTAATTATCGATGGACACTGGCCCATATTTAAGTAATAAAAATTTGGACAACATTATTTCCAGAGCTTACAATATTAGAAATAGTAGCAGTAGATTTCAATATATTGATTAGGCAAATATACAAGGCATCAAATTAACACCTGTTCTTTGTATGAGCAAATAAGGGAGACAACTCTGAATGATTCGATTTCATTAGACTCCTTAGGCGAACTGGCAGAAACGTTAGCACGCCAGGCGAAACGCTTAGCGGTATTTCGTCTGTTGTGACGTTGTGAGTTCAAATTCCGCCGAGGTCGACTTTGCCTTTCATCCTTTCAGGGTTAATAAATTAATTACCAGTTACGCACTGGGGTCGATGTAATCGACTCAATCCGTTTGTCTGTCCTTGTTTGTCCTCTCTGTGTTTAGCCCCTTGTCGGTAGTAAAGAAATAGGTATTTCGTCAGCCGTTACGTTCTGAGTTCAAATTCCGCCGAGATCGACTTTGACTTTCATCCTTTCAGGGTCGATAAATTAAGTACCAGTTACGCACTGGGGTCGATGTAATCGACTTAATCCCGTGTTTGACCCCTCTGTGTTCAGTAAAGAAATAGGTATTAGTTGTTGTCTCTGAAGCAATCAGACTGCATAAAACTTGCTGAAAGTCATATGTAACCCTTACTGTTCATTCATGCATTACATGAATTGTTATGTCAATATTTATAACTAAAAGTCAAATCCATCACAGTATTATTGACTAATATTTCCTAAATTAATCTTCGATTGATTAAAGATATATGCCATTTTATTGCTAATGTATTCAATCTCCAACAATCAAGATTGAGAATTCGTAAGTTCACCATATTCAATATTGAGACAGGCCTATATATATGAACATATACAAACGATCTAGGACCCATAGACTTTATTCACAATCTTTTATAAGCAAGTGAGGTTGTCAATGTGATTTACCAATATCCTCCAACTAAAAACGCTGGTCTTCTGCGAAAGTTTGAAATAAATCTTCTTTCCACCCGCTGCTTTTATTATTTTCTCTTCATCGCAGGCTTTGTTGGAGCTCCTGGATCTTGCATGCGTAGCGTGCTTACTACCTGCAGGTTTTTTAGAGGCTGGTTTCATTTGTTTTAGTAACTGCGTAACTAATTTGATTTAATTCTATATGATCTCGTTTTAGTTCTTGTATAATTTCCTTTATTACTTAAGTTCCAATTTTAATTTGTTTTCTATTTTGGATTGTATTTGAGAGCTTATGAAATGGTTCTCTCTCTTGCATATTGACGTGCCTTACAACTTCAAGCTTATTCGGGATTTTCTGCTTCAGTTCTATCATAGACTGTCTATGTTCTTCAGTAAATGTGTAGTCTTCAAATATTGTTTCTTTATTAGGTTCATTACAATTCATTTCTCAAGACGTTTGCGTGTTCTGGTCAGATGGCAGTCTTTCAATTGAGACTCATGGAAATTTGCTCTCTTCGTCTAGTTCTTCAATTCCTTTCTGTTTTATATTTATGTCATTTTCCGCTGCGAGCTGGTTCGCGGTTACTTCACTATCTGTGAGTCTTTTATTAATGAAAATATCCCTCCTAGTGTTTTCTATATTTGACTAGAGTGTGCGGTGTGTTTCTCTTCAGATGGCCTGCCTAATGCGTAGCAATAAAGGTATATTACTTCTGTATACTCTTCTCAGGTCCATATGATCCTCTTATATTTTTTCTTTCTGTGGTGGGTGTGGTGGCGAACTTGGAGGACTCGAGTTGGGGCAATTCCCGTTCAAGTAACCATCCAGGTTCGTATTCAGGGAAGCGTTTAGTGCCAATAGATGATTTTTCGTCCCCAGGAAGGCTCACTCCAGTGGGACACGCTTCAGATTAACCATAAGACAAGCGATGTGGTGTACTAGAGAGAGTTGTTGTCTCTGTCACTATTAGCGACTCCGCCATTAATACCGTTATAGTTACTTTAATCTTGCTATCATAGCATTGCTCATCGTTAGTTACCAACATTAGTCAAATCTGCCATCTTTGCTCCTACTAGTGTGTAGTATTATTAAATGTTGTTTAGTTTCGACTTGAGATAATCAGGAGGAAATAAAGCAGCTTCGTGAATAGATTCAATTCCACAGGCCTGTAAATGTGTACGGCAGATGGTGAGAAGGAGATCCACAAGGGGCCTTCGCATTCCTGCGAGAGCAGGAGACAAAATGAACCTCATACCCTTGGCGTCAGCAGAGGTCAAATTTATTTACTACTACTATCGATCAATGAGAGCGCTGACGTAAATATGCCAGACTTGTTCTCCGATCTCCTCGAAGCGCTCTACTGGAACTCGAAGCAGAACGGGCGTATTCCCAGTTCTGTGAGGGGTAGTGATGCTGATAAGGAAAGACAAAAACAAGAGGGACACATTAGATAACTTCAGACCCATAACTCTGCTCAACACAGTTTCAAATTCTGGTCAAGATTTTAGCGAAGAGTTTGGCGCTCGTCGCCGGTGATTTGATTAGGGAAACGCAAACCAGCGCAATCCCGACCAGGTCCATACACAACCTCCACTTCATGCGAGACATCATAGAAAGGGCTTCGGAGGGGTTCTGATCAATTTAGATGAATCCGATAGGGTCGACCATCGGTACCTGGAGGCTGTCCTCAAGGCAGCTGGCTTCGACCCCATCTTCAGAAGCTGGATCACTGCAATGCACAGCGGCATCTGCTCGGTGGTCAAATTTAATGGCCACCACATGGAACTGTTTCAGATCTCCCGATCGGTCCTCTCGTCCTTCTATCCGGTGTTGATATTTCCTCCCTAGTCCATTTGAGGATGAACGCACTATATCTGACCACTGCAACTGCCCAGATATTCATTGCGGTAATCAAATTTTTGGCATTCAGGTTGCATTTCAACAACATCTTCACACTTTTTTTATACGCCTCACTGACCTTGACTTTCATTTCTCTGCATAGAATGTCATCCAGCTCCAAAATCTCTATCATCATCATCATCATCATCATTATTATTATTATTATTATTATTATTATTATTATTATTATTATTATTCGTCCGCTATATTTCTACAATTCACTTAGAGAAGTGAAACTTTTCTATCACCCATCCATCACGGTTAAAAACTGTCAATTCATCGATCTTTGCAAATCGCAAATAAACCATATATTTTATCTTAATTCTATATTTGAGAATCTATAAACTTTGTCAAAACAATAAACTTGATTATCTCTCCTCCATGATAAGCTTAGTATTCAATATATTACCTGGATTCTTTATTTAGCTGATTTCAACATTTTCTTCACCGGGTCACTTTTCTTCCGTTCGTCTCTACATCCTTCGAAACATCCCGTTCAAATTGCAACATTACGGACACAAGAAATCACATTTACAAGAATTTATCAGTTCTTTTTCTCTCACTCTTCATATAACTTCACAAAACTAAAACTTTAGCGTTACCGTTGTCTATATCTCTCTCGTTCATCCATCATTTTTTAAAAGCTATCACTTTAAGGATGTATACAAATACAAAAAGCTACATAATTTATCTTAAATTATATTTAAGAAAATCTTCAAATATTGCCAAAGAAATATACTTAGCTTGTCATGATAAATTGACGACAAGATATCTAACCTAATCGTTTTATTTACCCACGTCTTTCATTTTCCTATCCCTCCCACATTCTGAATTTAAGTTCTATACACGCATCGCTTCACCTCTTTTTATTTCTCACTTCGTCCTTACGACTAAACCATTAGAATTTCAATGTCACTGCATCACTGATGCAAGTAAACCCCTTATCCAGAATCAATCTCGTTCCTTTTAAATTCGATTTTATTGCAAATCGAATCATAAATGTATAAATACTATCTGCAATTCAGAACTCCACCCGCATTCTTACTCTCTTTATGAGTGAATATTCAACAACAGGATTATATTACACACACACACACACACACACACACACACACACACACACACACACACAAATGGATCGATATGTATATACATGCATAAGCGATGCACGTGTGCGTGTGTGTGGGTGTGTGCGTGCGCACATATATATGTGTGTGTGTACGTGCGTGTATACATATATATGTACATATACATACATACATATACATATATATATATATATATATGTATGTATGTATGTATGTATGTATGTATGTATGTATGTATGTATGTATGTATGTGGTTGTGTTTGTATGTACTCGTTTGTTTTTCTGTCTCTCTGTATTTATGTATTTATGTATGTATGTATGTATGTATGTATGTATGTATGTATGTATGTATGTAAGTATGTATGTATACAGTTTCAACACGGAAAGTTGGATTTAACAGTCTTTATTATAAATCACTACAGTTGTTTCAACTCATAATTATCAGCTGTTAACTGTTGAATGTCACATAAATTATATACAATATTGTGTTGATAAGATTCAGGCATAGCTGTGTACATGCGTATCCTCGGATGACCAGAGTCAAAACACTTCTGTCCCATCTTAAGTTTCATCTTGGGCAAGTGTCTTCTGCTATAGTCTTGTGAGTGGATTTGGTAGACAGAAACTGAAAGAAGCTTGTCGTATATATGTATATATATATGTATGTGTGTGTATATTTTTGTGTGTCTGTGTTCGTCCCTCTAGCATTGCTTGACAACCGATGCTGGTGTGTTTACGTCCCCGTCACTTAGCGGTTCGGCAAAAGTGACCGATAGAATAAGTACTGGGCTTACAAAGAATAAGTCTTGGGGTCGCTTTGCTCGACTAAAGGCGGTGCTCCAGCATGGCCGCAGTCAAATGACTGAAATAAGTAAAAGAGTAAAGAGTATATACATACATATATATATATATATATATATATATATATATAATATATATATATATATATATTATATATATGTATATATATATACATACATACATATACATATTCTATACATATTCCCTGCAAATATACATATGCATACATGCACTCACAAACATATATATAAATCTCTTATTATAAAAGGCAGATTTTATCTGCCTCCCTTTGGGAGTTATACAAATCTACAATATACGATTTCTTCAATTACAATTTACCTGGCATTTTTAACAGTACAATGCATCGCGTCATACCAGGTCCAGTTTTTAAAATTTAAACTCCAATTAAGCAAAATTTACAGAAAACTCACATTCTGGTGTGTGTGTCAAATGCTTTTCTTAGTCTGCTTTACACCACACGCAAACGCACACACACAGTGTGCGACGAATAAAATGAAAGTAAATGTAATATTTGTTTCTATCTATCACGCTGATAGATACATGAGTAAAATGTATGGGAAGCTAACAGATAACAGTGAGTGAAAATGTTCTTGGAAGAGAGTAAATTAGCGAGTGATTTGAGCAAGACTAAACTGAAAGTATGAAACAGTGTTTATGTATAAACAGACGACACTTATATAAACCCTTTTGTTACCACACCGCCCGAATTTACCTATTCATATTTAAATGAGAATATCAGAGTAAATCTCTTTAGTACATTCGTGAAAACACGTATTATACTTCGTAAACACTTCAAATACAGTTTTGTACAAAAATCGAAGTGTAATTTTAATTCCGTGAATTATGGGAGATTTTTTTCCGAAATTTGTTCCTATTGTGTTTTCAAAATTTGTAATTCTGACAAAAAATGGATACGAATTTCATTATATCAAGCAGCGAGTCAGAATTCGAAGGATTTTCTACTGAAGACCTTCATAAATCTAACTCTATGACTGAAAAAAAAACCATCTTTATATAAGAGTGAAGTTGTGTGTCTGTCCCCTTCGATTTAGATTCGTAACTACTCCCACATTTTGCGGTGCAGTTTAACCAAAAGCGGGTATCTTATAGTCGTGATTCATATCAAGCCCTTCTGGGTATTAGCGCGCGTCTACGATGAGTCTACGATTTTTAAAAAATTTACCATCATATTTTTCCATTTTAATGCATTTTTTTCGCTTTTATATAAGGGAAGTAACTCTCTCAAAATATCTACGATGTGTCAACGATTTAAAAAAAAATTTACCTTAATTTTTTTTCAATTTTTAATGCATTTTTTTGCTATTTTTTGGCTATAACTCTCTAAAAATGCTTATATAGTTATTTCCCTTACAACCCGAGCAACGCCGGGCGATACTGCTAGTATATATATATAAGGATTGTGCATTTACGTTAGTAATTTGACTGCGGCCATGCTGGTGCACAGCGTTAAAGGGTTCCTTTTTCGAAGAAATCTACCCCAGCACTAATTCTTTGTAAGTCTGGTACTTATTCTATCCGTTGCTTTTACCGAACCGCTAACTTACGCCTACATAAACACACACCAACATCTGTTGTCATAGTGATGTTGGGGTGAGGACAAACACACATAAAGATACACCCACATAAATAGACACACAGACACACAAACGCGCACACACACGCACATGCTCTTTACAGTTTCCGTCCACCAAATCCACTCACAAGACTTTACTCGTCTTGAGGCTATAGTAGAAGATACTTAAAATCCTGACTGTGAAAGGCAGTATGTCACTTTAGAAACCTCATTGGTTGTTATTAACATTAAAAATTGCAATGCTTTTGGTTGTGATATCGTTGATTCTAAAACCCTAGTCGAGAGATAGAGATATCATATCTTTATTTTGTTTTCAACGCTTGCTAGCTTCCATTGATAATATTTCAGTTGTTGTTTAATCTTTATCACTTCAAAGCAGACATTATGTCAATTAGGCATTATACAAAACAATTACTCTGAGAACAACCAAACGAAAGGACTTTTACTTAGTCACTCCAGCAGTTAAAATAGATCTTTTTTAAATCACACACTACCATCTTAAAACGACGAGAAGATATTTCAGTTTATTGCTGACCTAAGTGTTCCGTCTGACTAAAATTTCAGTTTCATCACCGATCTACTCCGTCAAAGTTAACCAAGCTCTAAACATGAGGAACTACACTTGGATTTTAAAGCCCCCAGTTATCCACATTCATTTTAATATCTAATCTAAATGCGCGATAATATATTTTCAGAGACAGATCATTCGAGATTCAGTTAGCAGTTTGTTACGGGAATTTATGTTACAGGAGCGCTAAACATGAAAGAAGTCCACCTTGGAGTCTTTTGAAGTCACACATACGTAAAAAGGCAGAACTAGATGCTGCAGAACATTTAGTTTCTTTCTCAATTTAATCAACAAATATCGAACAATGATCCTTTCTATTATAAGCACAAGGCCCGAAATTTTGAGGGATGGGACCAATCGATTACATCGACCTCAGTGTTCCACTGGTACTTAATTTATCGACCCCGAAAGGATGAAAGGCAATGTCGACATCGGCGGAATTTGAACTCAGAACGAAGCGACGGGCAAAATACCTATTTCTTTGCTACTCACAAAGGGCAAAACATTGAGTGGAGAAACAAGGACAGACAAACGGATCAAGTCGAATACATCGACTCCAGTGCGTAACTGGTACTTATTTAATCGACCCCGAAAAGATGAAAGGCAAAGTCCCGACCTCAGTGAACTCAGAACGTAGCGGCATATGAAATACCGCTAAGCATTTCGCCCGGCGTGCTAACGACCCTGCCAGCTCGCCGCCTTGAAAACGAGCAATATCATACGAACAATAATATCGAGTTTTAAACATTAGAACCATATTACAGATTATGGTTGAGCGAAGAGTTGGACATATCGACCCCAGTATATATGTGGTACTTCAATTCAACGATCAAGTAAGGATGAAAACCAGAATTCGCCTCTAGAAGACTTTGATAGCAGAACACTGAATACTACAAGGATTTTGATCGAAGTCCGTCTGAAAATGACATTTCATCACACTTTTAACAACCATTATATTAATAGAAATCTCCTTCAAGCTGCTTGAAAAGCTACGAAGAGTTACAACAAAAATTATAACAACAACAACAACAACACAATAATATAAAACAGTTTAATTAGGTTCATGAAGCAATTCAATATTTCGACATAATTAGTAAGAATTGTCATCAAATGTTATGAGAAATATAAAGCTTTTTGTTACTTTATTTTTCATATCGTTTTTTAAAATATCGATATTCAACAGCAGCAGCAGCACCGTCGGTGCACCACCACCACCACCACCACCACCAACAACAACTATTAATACCACCACCACCAACAACAACAACAAAAACAACAACAACAATTAATACCACCACCGCCACCACCACTAACACCACCACCACCAACAACAACTATTAATACCACCACCACTACCACCACTACCACCATTACCACCACCACCACTACCTCCACAAACAACAACAACAACAAAAACAACAGCAACTATTAATACCACCACCACCAACAACTACAACTGTTAATACCACCACCACCACTACCACTTCCACCACCACCACCAACAACAACAACAACAACTATTAATACCACCACCACCACCACCACCACCACTACTACTACTACTACTATTTAAGCAGCAGCAACAACTGGGACAACGACGACGGTAAAAATAATTCAGACAAAACCAACAAAACCGTTCATCTCTCATTACGATATTATCGATAAGTGAAACCACAATAAATGAGACTTTTTCAAAAAATATTTTCTGTAAGGTATTGTCGTTTTTAAGTGCTAAAGCTATTTGTAGTTGTAATGCTTTTGTGGATGGTGATGATGGTGATGATGAGGGTTATGTTGATGATGGTTCTGATGATGAGATTGGGCGGCGAGATGGCAGAATCGTTAGCACGCCGGGCTTACCGGTATTTCGTCTGCCGTTACGTTCTGAGTTCAAATTCCGCCAAGGTCGACTTTACCTTTCATCCTTTCGGGGTCGATAAATTTAGTACCAGTTACGCACTGGGGGTCGATGTAATCGACTTAATCCGTTTGTCTGTCCTTGTTTGTCCTCTCAGTGTTTAGCCCCTTGTGGGCAGTAAAGAAATAGGTTCTGATGATGAGAGTTATGCTGATGGTGATGGCTATGATATATCTAAATAAAAGTGCGTGTGTGTGTGTGTGTTTATGTGTGTGATATCAGGATCTTGTGGGTTTAATGCCCGTAAAACGGAATTTCCTCTATAGGTCTGTCAAGGGTCCCAAGTGTTATTATCCTCTCTGGTAACGCAGATGCATTATAAAATATTGTCCTCTTAGATGATGAAAGATCCGATTACCATATTTTTATAAGTCTGATGTAATATTCTTCAAATTGT
Source organism: Octopus sinensis (assembly GCF_006345805.1). Classification (NCBI taxonomy): domain Eukaryota; kingdom Metazoa; phylum Mollusca; class Cephalopoda; order Octopoda; family Octopodidae; genus Octopus; species Octopus sinensis. The sequence goes on along the minus strand of NC_043005.1, from coordinate 106,904,506 downwards.
ACATATGTATGTATGTGGAGATACGTATATATGTGGAGGCTCAATGGCCCAGTTGTTAGGGCAGCGGACTCGCGGTCATAGGACCGGGCGCTGTGAGTGTTTATTGAGGGAAAACACCTAAAAGCCACGAGGCTCCGGCAGGGGATAGTGGCGAACCCTGCTGTACTCTTTCCCCACAGCTTTTTCTCACTCTTACTTCCTGTTTCTGTTGTACCTGTATTTCAAAAGGGCCAGCCTTGTCACACTCTGTGTCACACTGAATGTCCCTGAGAACTACGTTAAGGCTACACATGTCTGTCGAGTGCTCAACCACTTGCACGTTAATTTCACGAGCAGGCTGTTCCGTTGATCGGATCAACTGGAACCCTCGTCGCCGTAGGCGACGGAGAACAAACAACAAAATGTGTATGTAAGTATCTATGTATGTATGTACGTGTACAAGTCGTTTTTAACAAAAGTGAACCACAACTATCAATTTGATCTTTGCATCAGTGGTTGCTATTGTTTCGTTGTTCAAATTTCGGTTACTCTGTGTGTGAAAGGAAGGTAGTTACTGCGTAATGAAAGCATGATGAAGATCTTTAGAATTGGAGACTCCGCTAAAGCACACATAAACCGGTAATTGCGATAGACAGGTCGACGTTCCAGCCAACGGAATCACGTAAGTAGTAACATCGCTCTTTTCTGTAGCAATAATAAAATCATTACATTACCAGTAATATACCATGGCTAAATCAATCAATGACAAATGGCTTCATTTAAAAAATCTTAATTGTAATTGTGGTTATTATATTGCTAATTTCAAATTTCTGTATTTGGAGTATAATTACCCCCCCCCCACAGACACACAAATACACACACACACACACATACACACACACATATATATATATATATATAAACAGTAAAACAGAAGTGCCAAATTGATTTTTTCAGTAAAAAGAAAACAAATTCATGTTTTTGTTTATATCTTTCTGTGTCTTTCATTATTTTTAATTACTATTTTCTTCCTCATATGGACAGTCATTATGGCTATATTGAAATATCTCCACAACCAACATCAATGATAACAAAACAAGATATATTTATCCCATCATTGTGACAATAATAATAATAATAATAATAATAATCATTTCCATTGAAGGCACAAGGCCTGAAATTTAGTGATAGGTGTCTAGTCGATTAAATCGACCCCAGTCTTTCAATGGTACTTGATTTATTAATGCGGCGAGCTGGCAGAATCGTTAGCACGCCGGGCGAAATGCTCAGCGGTATTTCGTCTGCCCTTACGTTCTGAGTTCAAATTCCGCTGAGGTCCACTTTGCCTTTCATTCTTACGGGGTCGATTAAATAAGTACCAGTTACGGACTGGGGTCGATATAATCGACTTAATCCGTTTATCTGTCCTTGTTTGTCCCCTCTGTGTGTAGCCCCTCGTGGGTAGTAAAGTAATAGGTATTTCTTCTGCCGTTACGTTCTGAGTTCAAATTCAGCCGAGATCCACTTTGCCTTTCATCCTTTCGGGGTCAATAAATTAAGTACCATTTACGCCCTGGGGTCGATATAACCGACTTAATCCGTTTGTCTGTCCTTGTTTGTCCTCTCCGTGTTTATGCCCTTGTGGGTAGTAAAGAAATAGGTACTTAATTTATCGACCCCGAAAAGATGAAAGGCAAAGTTTATCTTGATATGAGATCATCATGTCGCGCACATATGGTTATGATGCATGTTCCTAGTGTACCCTTATCAGACGGGTAGTCATGATGGGTATACTGGTCTTCGTATATTATACCCCAGTGTCACTTTGATAGCATGCAGTGCTCTCTCACTCAATGATAATAATAATAATAATAATAATGATAATAATAATAATAATAATAATGATAATAATAATAATAATAATGTCAGGACGACACAGGAATGGAGCAACCATGTCAATAGCCCTCCTAAATGGTATGTTGTAATACAAAAAGAGATCGAATTTTTGCAGGCGGATGTTTCAGTTCTCGATGAACTTGCTAGAGGAGTAAATGCTAAGACGGAAAAAGCTACAAGAGTCAAGCAAAAATATAAAATGAAAGATTTTATAAACCTCCCAGCAAATTAGGAAATAGGGAATCAACGAATACAACTGAAAGCCCAACAGCTCAGAATGTATGACAAAAGAATTAAATGTCATTCTCAAATCAAGGTATTCAAGGTGGATGCAAAGAAATTTTATCAGAAATTGTCAAAAGCAAGATAGAAGTAAAGGAACAACCTAAGACTGAGAAAATGGAAGAGTTCTGGAAGAAGATATGGATTATCAAAAAAGAATATAATGCTGAAGGTCACTGGACAGAACGTGAGAAAGGGAGACTGGGTGAAGTTGAAGAGCTGAAATAGGAAACAATAGGAGAGGAAGAGCTAAGATGTGTTCTTAGAAAGTCTCACAAATGGAAAACCTCAGGACTGGACTGGACCCCTAACTTCTAGCTGGATTGCTTGACAGAAGTACACCAACACAATTATATAGCCACCAATTCGCCTTTTCTGCTTCATAGATGTATTCTTTTTCTGTTATCATATCGGATGGGTGATAAAGGAACATGCTTCGCAACTACAGGTATTTGCGTTCTGTCCCAGGGTGCATCACATCGGGAAATAATTTCTACGATAGCACCATGCCAATCAATGCCTTGTGAGTGAGTTTGGTAAACAGAAACTGTGCGGAAGCTCGTAGTATATACGTATGTATATATCTATATATATGTACCTTTGAATATGTGTTTGTCCCCCAGCACCGCTTGACAACCGGTGCTGGTTTATTTACATTCCTTTAATGGTTCGGCAAAATAGAGCCCCGTAGAATAAGTGCATGACTTAAAATATGTACTAAGATCGATTTGTTCGACTAAACCCTACAAGAAGGTGTCCCAGTATTGCTGCAGTCTAATGGAGTGAAGCAAGTAAGAAATACATCTACCTTCAAATTTCACCCCGACCTACACTAACACCAACATCATCTTCGCTACCACCATCATCAACAATCTGCATCAAATCTACCAACGGCAGTTCCATTATCTCCACTACTAGTGATATGCCATCAACACAACTGTCTAACAAAACAGCCCCTGTTACCACCAATCTCAATGCAGATACCGCTTCCCACTAATTAATTATTATAATCGCCATTACTACTAATCTCTCACCATACAACTAGAGCTTCTGTTTCTCTCAGTGTCGTTATCACTAGTAGGTCTACCTTCCAATTTTAGCAGTTTTACTGCACTCAACAATACCCAGGCAGGCAGCATCTATCTGGTCACTTAACCTGCAAGAAATAGTAGACAGATATTCCTGAAGTTATATCTACAGTCTAGGGAAGTGAGGGACACGCTGGATAATATAAACCCAGGACAATCTGCGATAGAAGGATGTGGTGCTCATGGTTTTAATGACTTTGATCATATGTCTATCAAATTTGACCAACAGCTAAGCAACAGGATAAAAATAATAACAACAGAAATAGTAGAAGCATTAATCAGCGCAGAGATCACTCAGTAACAGCACAATCTGCTAAAAGAACAGCCACATCTCCCTCAAATTTATGCACAAATTGTATATTGTACTCAAACAACGTATATTCTTGGTTGGACCGTTGTGAATTTTAGGTATGTTTATTGTCTCATCGACCACGTGTGTTCTTAGGTGCTCTAAGAGCCAATACAGTGGGAGGTTATCGTAATCTATCTATCCAACAGCTACGATTTCTTTTCTTATTCTTATCTCATTTACTCTCACGCTATCCATATACAATAGATAAACGGTTCCTTTGTGTTCTTTCTGGTTTTATTGTGCTTCTCTTGTAATGAATTACCCTTCTCCAGAAAACTATACACTTCGTCTATTATGGCAATTAATAATTTCCAGAAAATGGTGGGCTTGTAATAAGTCTCATGTAATAAGTCTATAATCACTGACACCCCCTTCCTTATTTTCAACCTTCCGTATTAGCACTGTCTTTCTTTTTGTCATCCATCCTAGTGTTCTACATTCCATACAATCAGAAACGGCTGTAAATAGCGATACATGTTTGGCAGATCTTTAAACCAGAATCCTTGAACACTATCTGATCCTTGAGCTTTCTGCTGTTTTTTTTTTATTTTCTAAAGCATCACTTTTACTTTCTCATATATAATATTTATTCTATTCTTATCTATTTTCCTTTTCGCTTCAACATTTTTTCATCAGTGAGCTTATCTGCTGTGTTGAATATCTTTGCTCCAAATATCTGAACAAATAATTTCTTTGCTACTTCAGTATTTGGCATATCATTCTCTGTTGTCCATTTTCAATGTTCAGCTGTTGGAAAAAATTTCATTTCATAGTTTCTGAAGAGCTTTTCCTTTCTTGTTGGTATGTAGCGTAACATCATCTGATGTTTCCCTCATTTTTTGGCTTCCTTGTTCTTTAGGTACACGTACTCCTTTGTGTTTAATGTTGTACTTTCTTTGGAGCTTGTTCTTGTGTCGTTCTTTCACCATCTTCTTTTCAGTTATTGCATTTATTCTTCTAAGAGCTCTCTTGGGTTGATCAATTTGCTTGCAAATCTCCACTCCTACCATGGGTCTTTGTCCCTTGTTTTTCCTTGACTTTAAGCCTCAAAACTCTTCTGAGAGATTCCGAATTAAATTAAGTAATTTAGATCTGTTATACTTTGAACATGCACTTTTGTTAACAACTCGTTCAGTATCTTTCCTGCTTTACTGCCTTATAAATATAGAAATTCCTTTGACGATAACTCTACTTAATAAGGGCTGACATTGACTAAACAACAACAAAAATAATAGAAAAAGCAATATAGAATTACATTAATCGTCTTGAAATATGAAGGACACTTTAAATAACGTGGATCTAGAGAAATAAAGAAAAAAGATATGTCACAGCTGAAAGGATTTTGATAGCATCTGACCTTGCGCTAAGCAAAAATTTCGACATTAACCCGTTAATACATAGCGTCCAGGAAAAATTACTATTTTACTATTGCTTGTTATGTAAACTACCTATTGAGCATATTTTTGGTATAGTCTGCTTGTAAACTAGTGATCTATGAGTGAGCATGCGCTGCGTACAAACAAACCAAACTATATATATGTACGAAACAAGTAATAGTAATTTTTCTGACGTCCATTTTTCTGGACGTTATGCATTAATGGGTTAACAAAACAATTACAGCAACAACATGTCCATATATTTTTATGACTATACGCTACCAAACCTCTTCTCCTCGATTTCTGTTACTTTAAAGGAAATAGAAAACAGAGCCAAAACATTTTTCATTTGAAGTTCTGAACTGCTTCTCTTTACAGGCAGGATACGTATAATCCTTCTGATTAGAGACGGTCCTAACAAGTCGATAGACGTGAAGTAATTTTTGCTTTGGTCCGGCAAAAAGAGAGACAGGGTGAGTGTTATGGTTTAACTGTATCGGAGTCTATTTACAAGGGCCATACTAAAGATCTTTACTAAAACGTTTGCTTGTGAACTTACAACTCATCCACAATAGAAAAAAACTTACAGTTTCAATCGTTAACTTTGTCTTACTTTCTGCCATTGTCCTGTTAATGGCTAACATGTAGACAATCACCACGTGGTTTATTCGCCGGGATTACGCTTATCCTTTATTTTTATTTTCTTCCTCTTTCCAGTTTTCCTCCTCTCCCCACCTCTCTTTCCACTCAACACCCGATGCCGAAGAAGGGCAGTGTGCGAAACGTCGAAGCAATTAACTCTCTCTATTTCTCTGAGTTTCGAGCTAATAATTTTGACCGTGAACTTATCCCATCTATTTTTCTTTTGTTCTTCACCAAACATCCTTTTAACTTACTGACTGAACGAAATACGACACCATTTTGTAAAATATGTCTTCTCAGCTAAAACTAAGATTGGGAGCGAGTCAAGACAAGTAGAGCCATTTTCTTTTGGTGTTTTTTTTTGTTCATTGTTTTTCCCTTTATATTTTTAAACAACCGATTTAATATCACTTCTTATTATGCGACCAAACGACATAATTTCGTTATCATTTATTCTCATTTCTTTTGATTTCCTTATTTCTCCCTTTTATTGTGCTTTATTTTTGTTCCTTTCTGTTGTCTATTGTTTGTGATTGTAGCTTTTGTTTTTGTTGTATTGTTTTTGTACTTCAGCCCCTTTTCTTCACTGTTCTCTGCTCGCTCCCCCCGCCCATCTCCGTTTTCCTTTTCCATTTGTTTTATTTCACAGCGAGCAGAGTGTTTCTATTATCAATACCATTGTCATTATTAAAAGAAAGAATTATTAAATATAGAAAGAATTATTAATAAAGAATTATCATCATCACCAGCACTATTATTATTATTATTATTATTATTATTATTATTATTATTATTATTATTATTATTATATTATTATTATTATTATTTATTATTATTATTATTATTATTATTATTTTTTATTATTTTTATTTTTTATTATTATTATTATTATTATTGCTGTTGTTGTTGTCGCTATTATCATCATCATCACTGTCATCATCATCGTCGTCATCATCATCATCATCATCATCATCATCATCATCATCATCGTCATTATTATTATTATTATTGCTGTTGTTGTTGTTGCTATTATCATCATCATCATCACCATCATCATCATCATCATCATCATCATTACCGTCATCATCATCACCGTCATCATCATCATCATCGTCATCATCATCATCATCATCATCATCATCATCGTTGTCATCGTTGTCATTATTATTATTTTTATTTTTTACTATTATTATTATTATTATTATTATTATTATTATTATTGCTGTTGTTGTTGTTGCTATTATCATCATCATCACTGTCATCATCATCGTCGTCATCATCATCATCATCATCATCATCATCATCATCATCGTCATTATTATTATTATTGCTGTTGTTGTTGTTGCTATTATCATCATCATCATCACCATCATCATCATCATCATCATCATTACCGTCATCATCATCACCGTCATCATCATCATCATCGTCATCATCATCATCATCATCATCATCGTTGTCATCGTTGTCATTATTATCATTTTTATTTTTATTATTATTATCATTATTATTATTATTATTATTATTATTATTATATTATTATTATTATTATTATATTATTATTATTATATATTATTATTATTATTATATTATTATTATTATTATTATTATTTATTATTATTATTAATATTATTATTATTATTATTATTATTATTATTATTATTATTGTTATTATTATTATTATTATTATATTATTATTATTATTATTATTATTATCATTATTATCATTATTATTTCTCTTTCCGAAATCGTATCCTTCTATTTGCAACAGTAGATTATATATTATATAGTATTGTTATTACTATCATTCATTGCTGTTTTTTTTCTTGTTTTGTTTCTGATGAGAGTCATGTTGCTGATGCTGATGTTCTTGACTGCGTTATCATTTCTTTGTTTGTTGTTTATAAAAGGTTCATTCTTCAGTTAGTTCTTCCTAGGTTCTAACAAGTTTTTAAGGATCGTTTTTAATCTTTTACTTCACGTATCTTAGGCAAATAAAGTGATTTTAGTCAAGTTTTTCTTCTCGTTATTTCAATAGAAATGAGTTTATTGGTGTATTTATTCATACGTTGTTACCACATTATTCGCCTTTTTTATTTATTTATTTACCTAATTATTTATTTATTTAAATTTGCTTTATTTCTTTAATCGTATTAATTATTTACTCTGAAGTAGAAACAAAAAATAAATAAAGAATCACAATGATAGTAAGGGAAAAAAATTTTTAAAAAAGACTTTTTGTATAAATAAAAACAAACATTAAATACGACTTTTTCTTTCTTAAACAGATGTTCACTTATTTTGTACATTGATATTTTTTTATTATTTTTATGATATTTTCTGTGTTTGTTTTTTTTATTTTTCTCCTTATTGCTTCCAATGCATTATGTATTTTTCTTTATTTTCTGTTAATTTTCATTGATTTTTTTAATTATACTTTTTGTTAATTTATTTCTGTTTTCTTTACTCTCGGCAAGAAAATCAATACAGAGAATTAAAATAAACTCGCTAGTCTGTCGATGTTAATCTGAACGATAAATTAGTCTCGTGTATTTTCTGGTCTTCAAATCAAGATTATTGGATACCTTGTTAGAATTATTCTTTGTAATTAGAACAAAACAAAAATACCACAAATGAACAAAAAAAAAATAAAAGAAAAAAAACAATCAAGTAAGCAGCCAAAGAAAAATGTCTAAGATTTATATCAGTTCTGAGAAAATTATGTCAGCTCAAGAATTAGAATTTATCTTAGTGATAAAACAGCTTCTAGACTTGTTTATTTTCTCCATTATTTTTTTCTCTTTCTTTTCACAAATTTCATCTGAGCAATGAACTAAATCTGTAACCTCATGTAAGTATTTGCACTCAATATTGTACGGCAAAACACCTAGATCCAATACTAAAGTTCTGCTTATGTGGCGGGATAGTTGTTGCCCCACCACATAACACAATATCAACATATTGTTTCTGACGGTGATCTTTGTTCTCACAGTAATTACAGATACGTTTATTTATTTACTGTTAATTTCTGCTGTGTTTTATTTCCTTTTTACTTAGTGTACTCTGATGTTAAGAACTGAATATCAATGGTGTAATCTAAAATTTCTGCGTTCGAATTTTTTCAAAGGATTCAACTGATTTTGGCTTCAATTTATTTTTATCGTGTTATAATATTTTGACACACTAACAATGAAATAAGTGCAATAAACTGATACATCAACTCTTCAACTAGTTTCATCGTTGGATTAAGTTGAATATAATTTGACCGTTGTTAATATCACCTTTATTGAAGGCAGTTGTATTTTACCATTAACAATACAATGTATTTGTAAATATCCATATCTTCATTCACCATGGAGCCCCTTTTTTCAGAAGTAAGACACTTCGAAAAATAATATTTCAAACTTAATTATTACTAGAATTGTGAATAGAAACATATGGTAGCATTTTCAATTTGTTTTGCTCGTCTTAATATCAATTATTATATTGCTTCGACTTATCCAATCGTCTACTTTCAATAACGGATAGTGTGATTTGCAGTGTGCGATTTTAATGTCCCTGTGATTAGAAAATATCCATATGATGTCCATGTTATTTAGATGAGTTTTATATTAATTTCAATTATTTCTAATTGTTGCAAACAAGTTGATGTTTCTCTCTAGAAAATTATTTCTTTACATGGTGTATTTCTAATCTTTGAGATATTCATGCTTCGGATTTGAAAAAGACTTACTTGAAAATCTGAAGATGGTTTTCGATCATATTTCCCCAAATGCCTATATTTTGATCCTCTGGTATGTTTTTCATACGTCAATACTTGATTTTTCTTCAAACGATGATTTGTCGAAATTCTGTACATTTTTATATACAGCTTAAATTAGGGCCAGTTATAACTTAGCATACACGCGCTCATCCGCACGCACACACACACGTACACATACACACACACACACACACACACACACACCACACACACACACACACAAATGCAGACACACACGCACACCCACACTCATACACCTGTGTTTATCATTCCCAATTCTTTAACAGTATTGTTTATTTTTTGTAGCCATTGGTGTTCCCTGATAGAACGAAATACGTCGAAGCTGTGACATTTTTATCTTATTTTTTATACCACGTACGAATCCTGTGTACTATATATCTTACTATAGTGTTTGATTGCGGTTATATTTGGTTGTTATTTTCAGCAGATGCAGCTACCGCGTCTGAGTTGCTTTGCCGGATCTCATGGTATGTGTCTACAAATTTTCTCTCTATTTAATAAAAACATATAATCAACAATCTGGTTGGTGTTTACAAGTTATATCAGTCTAAAGAATACTCATAGACATAGAACATCGATGATATTATTACAAACTACTGAAAATATCCAATAATTGATATGATTTGTCTCTCTGATAAGAATGCCACCGTAATGAAATTAAATATTATAAAATAACGACAAAAATTAATAATGACAGAGCGAATAGCCAAAATATTTCACCTGATAATTCACACGATTCATCTAACATAAATGTTAATTAGTAACAAATAACAGACTGGAGCATAAAATATAAATCATCGTTCGAACAAAGAGTATATTTAACATGGTTAAAGCAGCCACATAATGTCAAGAGCAAAGAAATAAATAAAGATTTATAAATTCGGTAAGCTACATAATTGTTTTAAACCTCACTGAAACAGAATTATAAACAGGCTCGACAAACTATTGAGAGTCAGCAAGTTTTGAGAAATGGTATGATGCTAAATAAAATGAAGCTGTATGTTATATTTCTCCACAAATATTTAATGATCCACAGATCAAATATTGAAAGTATGAAGAAAGAAGAATTAATGACATATACTAGATATAATTGTTCTGAAATATGAAAAACATAAGCGAGAGTGTAACTTAGTAAATGATGTGAAATAGATACAATTAGAGTACAATATAATAATGAATAGATTCTCACTCTTCATAAACCTTGCCTTCCGGTATTTGTTACAACGTTTTACGTTTTGAGTTCAATTCCTACTGCTGTCAACTTTGCATTTAATCGTTCCGGGGTCGATAAAATAAAATACCAATCAAATATTGTGATCCATGCAAACAACTAACCGTTGCATTTAAGCACAATTGTATGTCTTGTGCTTAAATTAGAAGCAGTTATTGTTGAGAGCAATGTCAAATATTCTATTATAAATAGGAATGATAGACAATAACAACCACATTTACAATGCCTTTCTGTAGATAACGTAGAGGAACGTTTCAGAAAATAGTAATACTATGATATGTCTGCAATAAGAGGAAATACCTCGGGAAATATTCGGCATATTAAATATCTATGCGATAGGACAACCTCACATATGCGATATACAAGTTGAAAAGTTTCGATAACTAAGTTTATCTAAGCAATTAGTTGGCAAACATTCTTGTAAATCTGTTCAGAATCTAAAGCAATATGCAAGGGATATAACTCTAATAATATCATTTAATCAATTTTTTTTTACTATGTAAGAAAGGGATTTGTATAAAGCCACCGGGTAAACTCAATGGATACGTTTGACATTTTACGAATCTCCAAAGTAAAATGTTCTTCACTCATTTTCCAAGACCAAGAGCGATCAATATGCAAAGAAACAAGGAATTTAGTTCGTCGAGGATATTTAACAATAGCAGAATGTATGGGTTGCTTTCAGCGATTGACATGATCAACTTCACTGTGTATTATCTGTGATGTATAAAAATTACGTTATGAATTTTACTTGGCTTACTAGTTATTTTCAGAATTCAGACACTAAGAAAAGAAGTTTTTATGTTATAATTCCTTGGATAATCTCAATTTTCCCGACTTGTTTCAACTCTCTATATTAATTAATTAGAAGTATACCACGCAGCTTTGAACGAAACACAGGTGCATACAATCGTATCTAACATGGAAAGATATACGCTGCAGAAATTTTCTCGAGAAAAAATGCTTCGGGGCTATGAACGACATCATCGAACCGTAAGAAGCTAGCATTTCCACGTCGTTATATGTCGTCAGTTATAGACATCAAGTTGTGGATCATAACCACCACGAACTGGTTGTTCTTATGTTATATCTGCTGATGTACGCAAAGTTTGTCAAGCTGAAATTAATTAGTTATAGGTGCATTAAGGAAATCCAAATGTGTAAAAAGATCTCTAACATGTTTGTCTACATTTGGACACGATAAGTCATGCATTATAAAAAAGAAAACAACTCCGGGTATAAAATTATCCTTATAGACACAATGTGTGAATGACACAGTTCTAGACTATGAATGATATTGTCCAACCGTACGAAACATGCATCTTAATAAATGAATAAGCAGTTGTTATATTAGTGGTTATGACGATGACTGTAACGGCATGCGTTTTACAGTCCAGTGCTGCCATTCACTACTCAGTGGTGTGTTTTTCTCCTATGTTGCCTATAAAGAACTTTTTTTGTCTCTTTAGACACTTTCTTCAGCGTATATCTTTTCATGTCCATGCGTACATGATCATGCTCAATATGACTGTACACACCGTATGCCTATATTTTAAATGCGAAACCCAACTGTATTTGTTTTAGAGTGTAGAATGCTCACTTGAGGTCTATTAACTCAGTAATATTATTGTTGTTTATAATCGGTGTTACTTCATTCCCTATAAACGTGTAAAGTAGTCAGGACTCCTACATTTTTTAATGACCTACCTGGTCAATCTCTCCCGGCACTGGTGAAAATACAATGTTTCTTAAGCTTTCACTATTCCATCGATGGTACTTTGGAGGCAAATGATTCTAGGATATGTTGCTAGTGTTCCTGCTTTTTATTGTCTACTGTTTTAACTTATTTCCTATTTCTACATTTTTTAAAACTCAGAAATGCCACGATAAGCACTTGCCCCAAGCGTTTAAGCCCTACACCATTTTCCCGAATGTGTCAGTTCGCCTGCTAGTAGTGTACCACAAAGATTACGAGGAGCTAAATTCATGACGTATCATTGTTTCTGAACGTGACCCACGGGTTTCATCTCTCATTTTACTAAGCATCAACCGAAGGACCAATATGTAATGTACCAATTCTACCTCATTCTTCGCCTCCTTTTGAACCTTAAGTGCACACTTCTATGCATTCTGTCGTGGTTAACAGCTCACATCATGTTATGCATCATGTCATGCTAATCACTCGAAAGTATATGAAAGGGGAAGAACTTTCTCTAGGAATTGCAAAGCAATGATGCAGTGGCTTATGCTACATACCTCTCTGAAGCACATTAATGCCTAACACTTCCGGCTGGTTCACTGTCTTCTTTTTTTAACGTTTACCTCTTCGACAGGTGGTTTTGTTAAGATATTAGTGCGCAAGTTTCCACAATGTTTATTTTTCTGTTTGCTCTTTTGAAAATCTACATTAATTTTCAAAATTTCCTTTGTGGTTGTATTAGATTACATTTAACAAATTCAACAAAATTACTATACAGCCTTGTTTTTCCATTCGCTTCTTTTATCATCTTTGTAACTGTCTAGCCGAAAGCCATACAAAATTGAGTAAACTTATGTCTAAAGATATTGCAAGCAAATAAGAATCTTCTGTTGTGTCTGGGGAGAGTAATTTTCTTTTTGTGCCTTATAATGTAACACACTCACCAGTAAAATTTCCACTTTTTTCTTATTTTTATCGTCCTAAAATTTTCGTTGCGTCTTGCAACCTTTTCAATAGTTTTGATTCTGTCCGATATTTAAACTGCGTTCCCTTTTGTTTGTTTGTGCATATGTGTGTGGGTCAGTGTGTGTGTGCGTATACATGCATACATGTACGTATGTATGTATATGTGTGTTTGCATGTGTATGTATATATGTGTGTGTATGCATATGTATATATGTATGTATGTGTGTGCATCTGTATGTACGTATCCTGCATATTTATGTGCTTGCATGTCCGTTGTTTGTGTATTTTCTATGTATGTGTGTGTGAGCATATGTTTGTATATGTATGCACCTCTGTTTCTTTGTGTGTGCATGTCTGTGTGTATTATGCAACTATGTACCATGTTTGCATGTATGGATGTACATCTTTATATGTGTGGATCCGTATCTCCATATGTGTCTGTTCTTATAGCCTATGTACCTATCCGTCTGTATGTTGATCTGTTTATTTTCATGCTTACATACATAAAAAAAGGCACAAAAAGAAAATGACTTTTCCCAGACACAATAGAATATGCTTCAACACACGAACTCATGTAAAGAATCTTGCAAACCAAATCCAAAAGCGAAAAAAATGAATCTGTTTTTTTTTTAACGAACGTCACTTCAGTGCCTATGGAATTTTTCTCGAAATAACAATGCATTCCGCACGTATTATTAACGGATGAATGTTTGGAAGTTATACAAAAATACTGGGGGTGAATATCCTCCAAAGTAAAGTAGATAATTAATCATCGACATTGCTCATAGTTTCCAGAATTTCCTCTATGGAGGTTCCAGCAGCATTCCTGAATGGTTTCATCTAAAATTCCAGGCGTCCAATCTGACTCAGGATTACAATACTCTCAGTGGGACGAGCTTTGGAAAAACGCTCCTAAGACAGGTGGCAAAACTTGTTCATGCCTAAGGATTCTCCGTAGATATCGCAGGCTTCGTGCTTGTCTGCACATAATCAGCAGTTTCATACTTAACCTCAAATGTCGAGAGTGTTAGAAGTATATGCAACGATTAACCAGTGAAACGCATATCTTTCACAAGAATTAGAAAAACGGATATTTCACTGTGACAAGAGGAAACCTAGAAAAATTAACGTTGGTCAGGTGTTAAAATATAAATGAAAATGTATACGACTAATACCTTTTACTTTCAACAAATTTCTGAGCTAAACACAAGGCCCAATGCATCTTAACTATCTTGGTAGTCCAACCACACCTGACACTGACTGACAGCAGTTCCTTCTCTATTTGGGTGCAAAACTGCCGAAAAAAACAGGTTGTTCAACTCTATTTTTCCTCCTATAGTCTGGCATGACGATGGTGACAAATTTGTTCTCCGTGGTGTCCCATATCCCCACAGGGAGGTCATCCACAATCATTCCACTGTCTTCCTGTATCCCAATTCGAAGGGACACCACCCACAATCTCCACCTTTCACAGTAATAACACTGAAAATATCAACGATTTCTTTATTAAATAATCATGAAATATGTATGTCTATCATATGGACAACATCATAAATAGTATGTGGAATCGGCAACAACAACAACAACCATATCAACGACGACGATAATGATGAAGATCTGATAATAATATAATAATAATAATAATAATAATAATAATAATAACAATAATAATAATAATAGAATAATAATAATAATAATAATAATAATAATAATAATAGAATGATAATAAAGTATGTCTACTCTTTCATTTTGAAGCTTAAGTTAAAGGTTTTAACTTCTTTTGATAAATGAAGTGCGTGGGATTATATTTATATATATTTTTTTCTTCATAGACCATAAAATCAATGTCTCTAAGATGAATTCCTTGAATGGTGCAAAGCTATATTCTAAGATATTCACAGAATCACTGGAAAGGATAAGTAAATTTTACATATTTCGCCATTTTATATTTGCACCGACCATAGCAACGTCATCAAAATATATAAAATATCATTATACTGAAGAAAAAGAAGTGTGTATGTGTATATATATATATATCTATATATATATATATATATATATATATATATATATATATATATATATATATATATATATTTATATTTATATATATATACAGATATATAAATTATATTATATTTAGGCAAATATATATATTGTCATTCATTCCATTTCCTTTTCTCCGAATTTTTGCCAACTCACACACATACACCATCACTTCCCCCACTCATATAAATGCATATGTATATGTATGTATATATATATATATAATATATATATATATAGACGTATATATTTAGATATATACATACCGACATAGATACATACAAACATACAAACAGACACATTTATATGTATGTATGTATGTATATATATATATATATATATATATATATATATATAATATATATATATTATATATATTGCATATATCATATTTTTTCTAACCAATATATATCCTTCATTAGAGGTAGTTTCCCGGACCTAAATCTTTAAGTCTTGTAACTTTCTTATAAGGTTTTATGGAACGTCGATGGCGGCGATCCGTTGTTATAAGTACTGTTACATAGCAACGGCCACTCATCAAATAAATGTCATACAGGAATTCTGTGACATTTTTGGCTGTATTTGTTATTTTATTTGCGTTTACGTTGAATAGATTTTTGTTCGCTATTTTTCCTTTTGTTTTCGCGAATATTATTGCATATATTGTCATTGTTGTTGTTATAATGATGGCTGCCATCGTTTGTGTTGCCACTGCTATTGTTGTTGCTACTGTTGTTGTTCTTGTGGCTGTTGTTGTTTTCTTTTCTTAATTTCTAACATCGGTTGTTCTTTGATATTTCGACTGGCAACCAACCTTAATAGCAAAATGTTTAATGTATTTTTCCTTCCTCCCCCCCCCTATTGCATTATGTATAATAAGTCGATTTATTTTTTGAATATTTGCAAAACTGTTAGCAGCAGATTCTTTCCTGTAAATCAGAGCAACTATACGCTACCAAAATATTACGTGATAAACTAACTTACACGAGAATTTAGTAGATATGATTTGAATATATTTATTTTGCTGTCTCTTGTCTCTTTTATGCGTGTGATTGTTTATATAGCTTTCACATCTGTCTTAGCAAAAGAGAAGTCATACCAGAAAGGCTAAACGTATAACGTGCTGGTGTTTGAAGAAAATCTTTCTTTAGTATGGATGTACAAAACAGTACGGAAGCAAATGTCTAGTCCAATGATTTGTACTTCTACTATATCCTGAGTTACACATATGTCTGACATTTACCCCGGGGATGCCGTTTACCAACCACAGATTAGTATAATTATAAACATCTGTAACGTAATACAGTCTATAATGACTGTTACGTAGCCTTGCAATGCTCTGTTCGATGCTAATGGAAGGGAAACATTTTTTTCCATTAGGGAACAACGCGCACATGATTTATAAATCGTCTGCTCCAGAACCCGATGATAAGCACACATCCATTTCAGCACGAGTTACAAAAAATAATAATCTTGATAAAGATGATGATAAGGAAGAGGAAGATGATGATAATAATGATGATAACGACGACTACGACAACGATGATGTTGATAATAATAATAATAATAATAATAATAATAATAATAATAATAATAATAATAATAATTATAATAATAATAATATTGATAATGATAATAATAATAATAATAATAATAATAATAATAATAATAATTATTATTATTATTATTATATTATTATTATTATTTTATTATTATTATTATTATTATTATTATTATTATTATGATCATGATAATAATAATAATAATCATGATGATGATGATGATGATGATGATGATGATGATGATGTTGATGATGATAATAATAATAAAATAATAATAATAATAATAATAATAATAACAATTAATACCTTGATGCAGTACCAGGCAGTGGATCTTGTGGCTTCTGATGTCAACTGATTAAAAGAGTTATGTACATTGTTTTTGTCTTGGTATAAAAGATGGGCTACAGCAAATATTCTGCTCAATACCACTGATTTGCTTGTCAGTTGTTTGACCTTAACCAGTTGACAATGTCCCTTAGTGGCTGACGATATGTGCATCTCTGATCACGAGTAGAAGTAGTGGGTGAGTATCATAACCATGTATTGAGAGGGATTCTTTGGGGTTTGAATAATTCACCTCTGGAAACATGGGTGTTTCGTTCAACATCCTTAAATAACCCTTATTCAGGGACCTTTTGAGCAAGATGGGTTACTCGACCGGAAGAAAATTCTAACTGGGCCCCACCTGCAAGGTCATGTGCTGTTTATCTTGATATGAGATCACCATGTCGCGCACATATGGTTGTGATGCATGTGCTTGGTGTAACCTTATCAGACGGGTAGCCATGATGGGTATATTGGGCTTCGTATATTTTACCCCAGTGTCACTTTGATAACATGCACTGCTCTCTCTCAATAATAATTATAGTAATAATAATAATAATAATAATAATAATAATAATAATAATAATAATAATAATAATAATAATAATAATAATAATAATAACAACACTAATAATAATAATAATAATAATAATCATCATCATCATAATATTAATAATGATAATGATAATTCATTCTAATTTTGGTACACAGGTTGAAATTTAAGGAGACTATATCAACACCAATGCTTCATTGATACTTTATTTAATTGACTTTGAAGAGTCGAAAGGTGAAGTTGAATGCAGCGGGATTTGAACTTCAAGATCAGGAGCAAATAGAGCAAAGACGTTTCTCATGCTTCAACTTCATCCGTTCTTCAAACGTTGTTGTTGCTGCTGCTACTGCGGCTGCTACTACTGCTAATATTACTACTTCTACTGCTGCCACTACTGATGATGATGATGATGATGATGACGACGATATTTTCTGTATTAACGAATATATGTGCGCAACATAGTGATCTCATATCAAGATAAAAAGCACACGATTTTGCATGTAAAGCGCAGTCAGAATTTTCTTCAGATCGAGTCGCCTATCCCGCTAAAAAGTTCCCTGAATAAGGTTTGTATAAGGCTTTTGAACGAAGCACCCATGTTACTAGATGTCAATTATTCAAACCCCAAAGAATTTTCAATATATGGCTATGATGCACCCCTACTATTTCTGCCCGTGATGAAAGGTGCACATGTCGTGAACCACCAAGGGACGTGCTCAACTGGCTAAGGTGAAACAAATGACATGAAAATCTGTGGTATTGAGCAAAATATTTGATGTAGCCCATCTTTAACACCAAGTAAAAAACAAATGCATGATAACACATAGTTAAGATCAGAATCCATGTGAGCCAGTGCCTGGTGTTACATATGCATCTATGAATATTATGATAATGAAGTAGAAAGAAATCACGATATTTTGAGAGCATTTTGTACATACGTTTCAAACCATTGCGTAACATGTAGTAGGAAATACACGCCATACGCAGGGCCTTCCTCACTTAATACATTATTCCGAAATATATGACTTGCTACCTGTACAGCCTATTCTAATTCCATTTATATGGATTCCCTTGGAAGGAATTTGAGTAATTTGTTATATTTGATTCGAGTTGAAAATTCTGATATATATATAATATAAATAATATATATGCATATATACATACATATATGTACATACATATGTAGATATATATATATATATATATATATATATATAATCTATATATATATATATATATATGCATAAATGGGTACAGGACGTCACAAAACGTAAACAACATGAAATAAGAAGACAAAGTTGGGTATGCAAGCAATGAGAGAGACAAATGGAAAACCAGACAAGTAACATAAAGAACGACTCTTCATCAGTTGTCGGCTCCCGCGAACCAAAATAAAATTTGGAATTTGCGGAGGGTCAACGTTGGTAACAAAAAAAGGCAGTGGAGACATGCAACAAACCAAACAAAAACAAACATGGAAGGCTGTTAGGCCAGACGACGTAAGGTAGCGAATGCTGGAGGAATATTGACTTTGACAAGAGAAAATATAGGAGACAGATAAGAATGTGTCTGGTCTGTATGACAGACTGAAGGAAAATAAATATGATCACGTGAGGAAAGACTTATCCTCCTAATTATTTCAAAATATCTATGTTTTATTTTAATATATACAAATTGTAATGATAATAGAATTTCGAACTGAAAAATCTGTCAATGTTGAAGCATCTCAGGGTAAACAATATTCATGGAGTAATTCTGAATTGGTGTAGAATGAATAATTTGTTGCTGCTTCCAACTCACGAGCAAGCAGCATAGAGTTGGTCGTGAGAGAAGCATGTAGTAGAGAGATCAAGTCCGACTACGTTGAGGGATTGACCCTGGGATTTGTTAATTGATATACCAAGACTTGGTTTAAATGGAAACTGAAGCGTCTTAAATTGAAACGGAACATATGTAGGTATGAGAGGAATGTTTGGAATGAAGACTTTCTCCTTTGTGGCTACCTGTTATGATTGTTGTCTATAGGCAAGCGAGTCCCATTACACAGGTGAGATGGGTCAAGATTCCTAAGTAGCATGATGGGGGCACCCAGTTTTAGTGTCAAGTTATGCGGTGGCATCCCAGTGGGTTTAAGTGTGTTTAGAAATTCAACAGAGGATTGAACAACCTGATCTTGATCGATTGGTGTCAATTGATTCGAATAGTCATTTCTGATGTATCGGTTAAATTTCGAAGTATATCAACCATTTCATTAGTTGGAGCCAGTAGAGCTCATTCCCTTAGCCAGAAGACATCAGTATAATTGATGGAAATTATAATTATAATTGATGGAAATTAGGAAATACTTTATCCATAAGATCTCTAAGATAAGGCATCATTTGGCCGCAGGTAATTTCATGTAGTTGAAGTCTTGAGTTGAATGTTAATATCCCATTACCAATAAGCTCGTATGGCCACCTTGTAGAAATTCTCTGATGTGGCTTGTAAGATGAAGTTTTTTCCCATGGCTCCAAAGGTACGATTTCTGTAAACATGCATTGGCCTCATCAGCTTTTGATCCTTCGGGGATAACTAACAATGGTTAATGAAAATCTCCTGTAAGTACTGTTACTCTTCCCATGAGCATGCCATTGTTTTTTTATGTCTTGGAGGCTACTTCAAGAATCTTTAGTGCCATAGTGTATTCATCCCAAACAATGAGGCAAGTTTGTTGGAGAATTGTTGCCATTGCGGAGTTTTGGAAAATGTTGCACATTTGAGATTCTTTCTTTGAAAGGGTTAGAGGGAGCTTGAACATGGAATGAGCAGTTCTTCCCCCATTGAAGAGGGTAGCTGCAATACCAGAAGATGCAACACTGGAAGAAGGTTAGATTTTATTTCTTCGTATTTAGGTTTGCAGGTGAAAGTGTCAAAAAGATTTGGTTTTCCGTATGTCCTGACATATGTCATAGCATTTTTGTTCATTCGTGCATAAATCGAGGACCACCTGTATATATATATATATTATATTATATTACATTATATATATACATTGACACACACATTTATATATACATATATGACTAGATAGATATACTTAAACAAACATAGAAACACTTTTCTATGTATGCTTGCTCACTGGTTTAATAGATGTGTGTATATATTTGCACAGCAATATATATATTTAATCGAAATACAAATTTGTTTTTATTTTTATATCTCTAAAAATGTACAGATAATTTAACAGCATTGTGTCTGAATTACAAGATTGTTTTCGTTGAAATGTGACGTATCTGGCGTTGAAATAGACAAATCTAACAAGCGTATGTACGTATGTAGCCAACAGAATTTTAATAATATACAAAAATACTTTCAGCGAATGGCATAATGTAAGCCGGTGATCAGCCAGAGTCATTAGCACTCCAGGGAAAAGATTTAGCAACATTTTACTTCTCTTTACATTCTGAGTTCAAAGTTCGCCGATGCCGGTTTGTACCAGTTCAGCACTGGGGTCGATTTTTTATCGACTTAGCATCTGTTTTTGCATGTTATTTTTTTAACATATATACGCACATACGTATGTGTTTGTATATCTATCTATCTATCTATCTATCTATCTATCTATCTATCTATCTATCTATCTATCTATCTATCTATGGAAGAATATACGTCGTGTTAGTATAATAAAATTAAACTTATTTACCTATAAGGACTATTTATATGTAGGAAGAGACACGCAAACACGCGTCAGAGTATATATATATGTATATACATATGTATATATATATATATTATATGTATATATATATATATTTATATATATATGTACATATATATATACATATGTACATATATATATACATACATATAAATATATATATAATATATATATATATGTATGCAAATATGTACACAACACACATGCACTTACACTAGTATATTTCTCTCAGTTTTATGTTTACATACGATTAGAATTATTTCATCAATCTGCTTTCATGTACTAGCCAATGTCCCCTTCACAACATATTCCCCTCCACCTTATCTTCCTACTACTGCTACCACCAACACCACCAATACTGCAACTACTACTACTACTACTACTACTACTACTACTACTACAAGGGATCAACTCTATCACCGCATTTTCATGGAGATCTTTTTCAGATATTACTTATATAAGAGAATTCAAGAGAGAAAAATATCTTAAAATGCATGCTACAATAATCATATTTTAGCATGCAGGCAAACATGTATACATATATCGTAACACACACACATGCACGCACGTACACGCACGCACGTACACGCACGCACACACAAACACACAAACACACACACACATGTAAGTACATACATACATACATACATACATGCATACATACATATATACATACATATATACATATACATACATATATAATATATATATATATATAATATATAACATAAGGGACTAAAGCCATCTGAATATGGCTAGGGACAGGGCAGGGTGGTGGGGGTGTTACTGTTGCATTTAGCCCCAGGCGAACATCAACAGTAACACCCCCACCACCCTGCCCTGTCCCTAGCCATATTCAGATGGCTTTAGTCCCTTATGTTATGGAGCAGTTACTGTCTATATCTCATTTAGAGAATTATTATTGCTATATATATATATATATATATAAGTTAATCCAAACAAGAAAACACAGAAAAAAAGAGAGAAAAAAAAACAGCAACGCAGGACGTGGAACAATTAAAGTATTATTGACGCTCAGGAAAGAAGGGAAGGAGGGTTTAACGTTTCGAACGGAGCTCTTCGTCGGAAACAAGGAGAAGGAAAGATCCCAAGAAGGGAAGACAGAGGAAAAAATATTTGAGCTTGTGGTGCTCAAGAGATCACATGATAGCCATATATATATATATATATATATAAGGATAAATTGATAAAGATAGGTAGATAGATAGATAGATAGATAGATAGATAGATAGATAGATAGACACAGACTGGTTACATGCATGAATATACGTATTCCTCTTTTTCGAACATATTTCATAATCTCTTTCAACTTGCGATAAAATCCTCAATCGGAAACACTGATAAAAATTACTCATTACATTTTACGTTTTAATGAATAGTTTTTGATGCCATAATTCTAAAGTGATGTTGAATTCCGGAATGAGGGTGCATATATACATACACACACCACCCATACACAGACACACACACATCTATATATATTATATATATATATATATAATATATATATATATTATATATATATATATATATATATATATATATATATTTATATTTTATTTATATATATATATTAATATGAGAGCGATAGTACTATTAAAAATACCATCGCTTTCTATCTCCCCCCTCTCTCTCTCTCTCTGTATATATATATATGTATATATATATATATATATGTCTATGTACATACATATGTACGTATATAATATATATATATATAACATTATTGGTGAATTGAAGAAATGGAGCTGAACGCAGATTGAACAGAAATCGTTTTATTCATTCTACACGTGTTTCGAAAGGCACAAATTACCAAAATCCGATTGAATAATGGGACCATATTGTGTCTTTCTCTTCAGGAAGAAAAAAGGAAATCCGTTGGAAAAACAAAAACAGAACAGAGGCAGAGCTTGTTTTTCCAACGGGTTTCCTTTTTTCTTCCTGAAGAGAAAGACACAATATGGTCCCATTATTCATCGGATTTTGGTAATTTGTGCCTTTCGAAACACGTGTAGAATGAAATAACGATTTCTGTTCAATCTGCGTTCAGCTCCATTTCTTCAATTCACCATAATGTTTTAATTTCAATTATCCGCACCAACGCACGGTTGCAACGCCAGTTGGTTGTACCTCCAACCGTGCTGTTCACTGCTGTGATTTTTGCTACTAAGGTATCGGTTAAACTTTTGATTAATCTACTACAAGATTATTCATCTTTCTATTTCACATAATATATATATATATATATATATATATGTTTACCTATATTTATATATACGTATATATATGTGTGTGTGTGTATCTATAACTGCGTTTACATGTGTCCGGTGCATTTGGTTTTAACTGATTTCAATTAAATAGTCTCCAGAGAAACCATTTCTAGGTCCAATCTAACTAGAATGGCAAAATATTCAGAAATACATAAACATACAGGCCTCGATAATACAATGATAGCCATGTGTATGTATGCACAGACATATATAGAGCCTCCATATTTGCACAAAGACATGTACGCATATATATACTCACACACCTACATATATATAGTCGATGTATTTGTGCGTATATATATATGTATGTATATGTGTTTCTGTGTGTGTCTGTGAATGTGTGTGTATTCATACATACAGACGCACGCACACACATAAATATATTAGATACAGAGAGACACACAGACGCACTCGCACACATATATTATACTGCATTGTGTGTAAGGCTAAGCGTGTTGTTTTTGGTGTCTGTTTGTACGTATGTATATATGTATGTATGTTTGTACGTATGTATGTTTGTATGCATGTATGTATGCATATAAGCATATATAGATATAGCATGGAGGCATCAATATGAAATTTCAACCCCAGTAGGCAGTGCAGGAGGGAGAGAGCGAGAGAGATAACGTGAGATAATTTTGGATATGTATCAGAAGAAAGTGGAAATAATGAGAGATACATTTTATCGCTGGAAACTTATATTTTATGAGAAACAGACGAGGGTGAGCGCTGAAGAACAAGGGGGTAGTGAATTTGTATTTTAGATGAATCGATAGATATATATTTAAATGAATTAGTCAGAGAAGCAGGAATAAGATTAAATGAAAGAATTATAAATGAAAAACAAAAACAGTATCGTTCCTGCTCACAAATTATTTGACAACATCATACAAACATAAACTTAAATATAAAACAGCTGAAGAAATATCGCTTGAATTATTACATAAAATATAGCCAATTATTAAAATATATTTATATCTATATATCTAAAAATGTTCTCGTGAAATTTTGGTTTTACAATACAATTATATGTTTCTTATTTAATTTTATTTGTGGATTCACAAACTATTGCAAAGATGACAATCTCTGTTTAAATTCTATGTGATTTCCATATACTTATACGCTCGACACATGTATAGACATACATACAGATACACGCTAATATATAAATACACACACATATATATATGCATAAATATCTGTATGTGTACGCATGTGTATGCGTGGCGCGTCCGGATCTGTAAGTGGGTCTGAAAGCATCGTAAATGAAAAAGCGAAACTCACCACTCCTGCCCACAAATTATTTGACATTATACAAACATAAACTTCGATATTAAACTAATATCACAAGAATTATTACAGAAAAGATATCCAATTATTAAAATATATTTATATCAATATATCTAAAAATGTCTTGAAATGTTGGTTTTAGAATACAATAGGTGGTGCTGTATGATTGGATAGTTAAGTAGTTCACTCGGGAAGCACGAATTACCGGGTTCGATCTCATTCCAGAACATGTTTACACATAATTAGTCATTGGAATTAGACAGACGGAATCTATTTTAAAGGCCATATCACAGATTAAAATGGCCCAGTTTCTATCTCGCGTAGCCGCAGGCTAATCACTGAAATGAGTAAAAGAATTAAAGAATATATTTCTTAAACCCTATATAAGATATATTCTATATATATTCTTAATGTTACACAAGCCTGAAGATTTACTCCCATATGAAACAACTAGACATTGTTAGGCATTAAACCCTCCACTTCCCACACATTTCACTTCACAATTAACATACGGCTCTCTTGGTTTTATAGATAGGAGTACTAAGTACAGTTTACCCGCTGTTATCAATATCTACTTAACGTTAAACATTTGATCTCCCCTTAAGATAATCGATGATATAACGACATAGGTTTAGATCAAATGACTTATTGACAGATGGAAACAACGATAGATGTACACGTAAACTAAATACAATACTAGGGACAAGAAATGCTTTCCTGCCAACAAATTACTCACAAAATTTGGACACAACATTTTCCGATTCATCAAATACAGCAGTACGCGAATAAATTGAACAAATTCGAGAAAATATATGTTATTATACAATGTTATTATGTAACGTTCAAAGCAACGTTCTTATCGCGTCGGGGAAAATTAGGAACCTTGACGAATTCATCAATTAAACTCCAGAAAATATTATGAGTTTCATAACAAACAACGTCACTCATTGTAACAATCGTACAGCTGTTGTGATAGTCAACAAGCTAAACTGATAGATAAATTAATTAATAGGGTCGACCTGTTAGCCTTACAAAAATCAGAATTTATGAAGTATGATCGCAATACCAAATTTCGCAGAAACACACCCTGAAGACATACATAAATTTTCGAAAATATAAGATCGTGTCGTATAGCCAGCTGGCGACGATGTCTCCTGGGGCTAAATTACAGCAACATTCGTCCTAAACCAGGACTGCCATGTTATGTTGGCAAACAATCTTTACTACAAAGTACTGTTACTGAATATCTCACGTCGTGAAATTTTAAAATATTAATTTTCTAAGTAACAAACACGTAACAAACTTATATCTCTTCTCAACGACTTCTACGCCTGCTTTCACAAATGCGACTCCCACGTATCACCTTTTACAGTGTACACTATTTTTCCTAAGCGTTTACTTATATCTTCTTCCCAAATTTCCATAACATTTCTGTATATTTAAAAAATGCCTTGTCACCGATTTTGAAGTATTTTATCCCATCCTCGTCGCCACTATTATGTCCATGAGTTTGAATATTGACTACACGGTAATAGTGTCATAACACTACAAAAACTAAATCAGTAACAAACACGTAACAAAATTATATCTCTTCTCATCGACTTCTACGACTGCTTTCACAAATGCGACTGCACACTCCACACTGTACCTCGAACGGTCAGTACATATGCGCTTTTATAAAGTTTAGGACAGTTCACTGGCTATCCCACAGGGGTGTCAGGTTTTCACCACGGTATTTCTCTTCCATATATAAAAGCATTACTATACAAGTAACTACCTCGTGGGATTAATTCAAACAGGGTTAATTCAAACCAACGTGAATAAATAATCATCACATTTCACAGAGTGATCTGAATGGTCGCTTAGATATTAAATATTGGTTTGAAATTTGGTACAAGGTCAGAAATTTCGGGAGAGAGGTAAGACGATTACAACTACCCTAGGGTTCAACTGGTACTTATTTTATTGACCCCAGGAGGATACAATGCAAAGTCGACCTCGACGGAATTTGAACTAAGAAAGGAAAGACTGACAAAAATGCCGCTAACCATTTCACCTGGAGTGCTAACGATTCTACCAGTTCGCTGCCTGATTTATGTTTCATATTAGAATTATATTTATTACTAAAAGGGATGAAGTAGGAAGATTACTTGAGCAGCAGGCAAAATACATTCGGCATTTAGTTATTTCCCTTTACTCTCTGAGATTAAATATCTCAGCAGTCGACTCTTTGTTTCAGGCGGCTGGGGGGGGGGGATAAAAATGCTGCAGTTGAGTACTGACATCATATATACGTGTGGCATTTGATCTATTTCAGAAATCAGTAGTAGTAGTAGTAGTAGTTGTTGTTGTAGAAGCAGTAGTAGTAGTAGTAGTAGTAATAATAGTAGTAGTAGTAGTAGAAGTAGTTGAAGAAGTAGTAGTTGTAGAAGTAGCAGTAGTAGTTGTAGAAGTAGTAGTAGTAGTAGTAGTTGTAGAAGTAGTAGTAGTAGTAGTAGTAGTAGAAGTAGTAGTAGTGGTGGTGGTGGTGGTGGTGGTGGTAGTAGTAGTGCACCTGCTATCGCAAATGTTATACCATCGTTGATTTTTGGTGCATGTTTGAATACATTGCTTGTCCACTTTTATAAATAATCGTTTAATGTAATTTAACATATTCGTTTGTGATGGGTTTCTTTATTATCTCTTTTTCATTTTTTTGTTCTTTGCTCTCTGATAATTTCCATCTCATCACCTGTTTATACATTTCGGATTTTATTTTTGGTCTGATACTAATCTTACAAAGTTATTTCAATGGTTTTGTATTTCATGTTTATTTCAGATAATATATTAGAAAATGTTGCTTCTGTTACATAATATACCATTATTACATTAGTTGCCTTTTATAAATTGTCAGATGCTTTTGTATGTTATTCTCCCCTGCATATCGAATTACGCTGTAAAATTACATAAACACGCGAAAAGTACAGAGTAACTGCAATTAAAATACTATTCCGACAGAACTTTGCAAATAACTGTAAGTAAAAACTAAATATATATAATTATATAATACTAGTCTTTTCTTGTGGTAAGGAAGACAAAAAGAAAAGAGAAAACAAAAAACGTTCGTTTGGCTTTTTATTTTTGTATAATTCTTGAATCTCATCGGAGACATGTGAGTGCAGAACTATAGCAATCTGAAACATTGGAGAGAGAGAGAGAGAGAGAGAGATATGAAAGGAGAGAGAAAGGGAGAGGAGGAGAGTGTGTGCGTGATAGAGTGTGCTGTATGCGATGTGTGCTCTCTATGTGGTGTGTATGCATGTGGTGTGTCGGTGTGTCTGTATAAGTGTGTGTGTGTGTGTGTGTGTGTGTTTTATTTTAGACATCTATACAACAATAAATTCATACATACAGTTTGAACATTACAGATTTCGTTGTTTTACAGACCTCACTTATGGATGTATTACTTTATATGTCTTTCAGTTCATTCTAATTACATTATAGCTATTCCGATATACTCACACACACACACACACATACATATATACACATCATATACACATCATATGTATATGCACACACACACACACACATATATATGTACAAATACATATATATATAGATATACACACAGAGGCAGACGGATATAATGCACATACCTAAACGTAGACAATTGTTATTTCATATAATAGATGATGCTGTTATCATTTCATACCAATCAAGTGGTAACTCGAAAATCCTCATTAACTCTGTATCAAAGAGAACAGACTCCGTTCCAACGCTCTACTCATGAAAATGATATCGTGTGTGACCAGCTAGATTTATATTTTCATTCGATCCGCCTGAAAGACAGTTGCCTGTGCAGATGTGGGAAAGCTAGAACTATGAGGTGCATGTGCTTCAAGTACTTACTTAACTCGGTGCACAAATACACGTCGTGGCGTGATCAAAAGTTTTAGATGACTGACCGTGTCATCAAATCGTTTCCATTGGTACCTGCGTTTCACTGAGCCGAATGTTTGATTCGAAGGACTCCCGTTCCGGACCGTATAGTGGATGGAGGATTACTGACCGGTCGGATTTGCCAATTGCTTCATATAACAGACTATGCATTGTGTGACAACGCACTATCACTCATTAAATACCGATAGCTTTTAGATTCTTGTTCAATATCTTCCTCCTAATGGATTCGCTATAAATTTGAGTGTCTCGATGTGATTAGTGGCTGTTCACGGCACAATCCCTTTCCACAAAAACCATGGATAATGACACCATTGTCATTCCAAAAACAGTCACCATTATATTCTGTGCTGGTTGTTTACTCTCGAACTTCCTAGGTCATGAAGAACGGATGCGATGCCATTCTATGAAGTGAGCCTTCGTTTCCAGATCATAAAGATATATCGTCGTTTCATAACAACATTCCAAACCGGAAAAACGTGTCAATTCATTGCTTTGAAATGCTTTCAGTAGATCAGAACAGCTTTGAACCATTTTCCCTTTAAATTGGTTTCAGTGGTGGAAGCATCCACTTTACACACATTTTCTGATATTCAGTATCTTCCACCATCATTTATACGACGTTGGGACTACAGACCGTTCGTGTCACAAAGCTTCGGATTATGACTCACTTTTCCATGCGAATCATTTTGTCCCCTCGCTGGTGTCCCATGTCAACTGAGGATCTCCCAATTAGTGGTTTTTCTTCAATGCTTGTTTCCCCTCCTCTAAAATTCTTCCACATTGATCTTGTAAATGAGGTTGTCTCTGGAAAACCCACATAGCTTCTTGTGAATGTTGGACAGCTTTTGACCCTCAAGGAAGGATTCAATGATGATTTCTTACTTCTGTTTGGGACACATTAGAAATGAAGAAGACAAGGTAGACGTAGCACTACAGAGGAAGTGTTACTTTACTAAGGCACACACGCGCGGGCGAAAACACACGCACATATATAATGACACAACACACTCACACATACACATACAACTTGCAAAGAACTGGCAGAATCATGTCGTACCAGTTGAAAAATCCTCATACTTGATGCTAGTAATTATATAGATTCATTAAGAGAGAATGTGCCCCGTTTCGGGGCCTAACTCTAGACGACATCATTGCGTATCGGCCCCCACTGACTAAAATGAGGCTCCGCTTGCTAGATGAACTGGTTATCAGGTTTTGCTCAATATTCTTCGAGCCATTGCTCATCGTGTCTTTTAAATGAAATCCACTGGCTTGCCTTCTTCATTGCAGCCTGGATATCATTCGTGGTGGTATTTGCTTTACGGTGAGTTAGGCCTAACGATAACAACAGTCGCCTTACACTGTGTCCAATGAATCCTTTAAATATTGTTGTAATTATGAGGTCAAACAAAATGGTGATATTTTGAAATCATTTAACACGTACTACATCTACTACGACACGATGACAATACAAACTAGTCGATCTTGTCTCCACTTATGCGGATAGTCTAACAAGAATTTGGAGTGGTTTGTTAAATTTGACTCGAGTCGAAAATACTTGCACCGTCCACTGCTCCTTAGCGTAAAACGAAATATATACATGTTTGTATCTGTGTGTGTGAGTGTGTGTGTGCGCGCGCGTGCGTGAGTGCGTGTGCATGTATGTGTGTATGCATGTGTGTGTGTGTGCAGTGTGTATAAACTTCAGTTAGAAATTAGAAATTAAGAATATCGTTTAGCTTCGCATTAACGGTGTACTTAACAGATGAAAGGGATTTTGTGGCTATAATCCCTTTTCTCGAAATAGCCTTACAAGTGAAGATGAAATGGATTAATTTACTTTTGATATCATGTGGTGGTAAATGTCTTCGAGTGACAATTAGGTTTTACTGCCCTCATTCTATACGTGATATTTCACGTTCTTGAGATAGCATTCAATCGGAACTCGAATGACATCGTTTGGAAAAAGGAAGGTGCATACACAATGATTAGATACGCAAGAAAAGCCAAGATTGTCATGGAATGCTTTTGATCATAGAAATATTCACTAAAACTTGACTTGGGCCTAAACAAAACATCCGTAGTAATATCTAAAAGAACCATAAGGCGGTGAGCTGACAGAACCGTTATCACATCGAGCAAAAATGTTTTGGGGGACATTTCATCCTTCTGAACGCTCTGATTTCATATCCTTCCGAAGTCGACTTTTTATCCATTCGAAATCGATAAAATAAGCATAAACTGAGCACTGGAATCGATGTAATCGACTTATCCCCTCTCCCAAACTTACTGGACTTGTGCTAGATATTGAAAGCAATATCTGAAAGAGTAACAGAAACTGCCCCCGTTGCTTTCAGTCAATTAGCCAATGTGGTCTAATAAATCGAAGCCAGTATGTATATCGCTGGTATGTTTATCAAGGCCAGTGAAACGATGAAATATAAACGATAAGCTTCTTGGGATATGAACTCATGTGTTAGCTGAAATTAGCTGAACGTAAGTAAGTACAGCTAATTGCTTTTATTTGAGTAGTCATCGGGTGACGGGGCAGCGCCCGCCATACTTTTCCGAACGTACGTCACAGAATAAATTATCCTCAGACTGGAATTCAAATAAAGTAAACTATGTAAAGGACTCAATCACATGGTGGCTTTGCGGTCTCTAAGCAGTTCCCCGGAGGCCCCAGAAGTCTAGGAGTTTAACAGAAAACTATGTATACTGTTATGAAAATAGAGACCCTAGTTTTTAGGAAAGTCTTCTCTTCACAGGTTGTGGACACAAGATTTTTGTCTCAAGGTTTTAGTCAACCTGATGACGCTATGGGGTGAGTAGTCTGGTTCAAGTTGTCACACTATTTCATCCAACTTGACGCCATGTATTTACGAAATGTTGCGTTAAGCTCACAGCCATGTGTGAATTCGTTTAGTCGTGCACTACTGGCGTTTTTCCAACGTCACGAGATCTCGTCTATATCACCATATGTGCAAGCAGCAACGACAACAATAGTCACAAACCTGGCGGTCCAAACTCACGATCTCAGTTCGGTATCAACTCTAATTTTATCAAGGCCGAGGAAACCTCTACGTGGTAAAACTGCAAGCAGGAAATGTCAGATAACTATTCATGAAATTACATCAAACCATCATTAAAAACAAAAGGAAAGACACATTGAAAAATATAATCCTTGTTACATAAAATGGTGGATGGTTCATGGATGGAATGTCTTAGAATATAGGTCTGGTCGGTCGACTGGATCAGGATTGACGTTGTGCTAAATAAAAGCAGTTGAAGCAGCAGCAGTAGCAGCAGCAGCAACGACAACAACAACAACAGCAACAGTCACACCTTCGATGCCAATAATATCAACCAAATCAACAACAACTACAGTATCATTGCATCACCAGTTAAAAAAGAAAAGCGGCGAATGGAGTCATGCTTTAATGACAGAACGGCTAAGTATACAGTTACACTATTTATTAATGAGAGAGAGAGAGAAGGATAAACAGAAATAGAGAGGGAAAGAATGAGAACCAAAGAGAGAGAGAGAGGTAGGTAGGTAGGTAGGTAGGTAGAGGGAGAGATTACAGTTTGGAGATAAAGCCATAATAAAGGGGACATGTAGGAGGTACTCAGGCAGGTGATTGGTCGGTAAGGATAGCTGAGTGATGGCGAGGTGAGTTGGAGAGGTCTGGGAATGGTGGATCATTGTAGATGAGGTGCAGCGCCGGTGGCAGTGGTGGTGGTGGGTAAAAGATGTTCGGCCGAAACGTTTATATACTATGCATTTATTTATTTATTTATTTATTATTTGTTCAGACTCAATGGAGTCGTTTGGTTCGTCTCTTCTGATCAGATAAAATATTATACACAGGCATCCACATGGTAACTATGTATATATATATATATATACACACACAAATATATATGTACACGCACGCACATATATAGTTATACACACACACATACGAATATGTGTTGCTCTGGATTTATGTATGTTATGATTATTTATAATTAGAAAAAAATTACTAATCTTCTCAGTTTCATTCTGTGTCTGTGATGTATATGCATGTGTTCAGAGACAGAGAGGGAAAGAAAGAAAGAGAGGGGGAAAAAGACAGAGGGATAGAGAGAGACAGGGGAGATAAGGAGAGATATAATGACATAAAAGAGGAAATGAAAGAGAGAGAGAGGGCGAGGGAGGGAAAGTGAGTGGCTGTACGAGACGGTGGATGATAGATAAAAACTCTGATTTGTCTCCAAACAATACAGGGAAGTTTAAATTGGTGAAAAATAGATTAAGAGCTGAAGTGACATAATATGTGTGCTGGCGTAGGTTTAGGAGCGAAAAGAGTGCGCACACATACACACGAGCACACATGCACACACACATACACACATTTATGCATGTATCTATATAGATTAATACATAAGTGTAGAGTATGCATGTAAATATTTTTTACATTTTTCATTTATATAATCATTACATATATGTGTGTGTATGTGTGTGTGTGTGTGTAAATATTTGTGTCTATGTATATTTATATACACATGCACACACATATTTGATTGCTATATAATAAGATTAAATGGTGGAAGATAAAGGGTTAAATGAAGGGGATCTAAACTTAAAGGCACGACGGGGTGGTTCTTGTTTAGAAGTTCAATCATAATTAAATTGCAATTTTCTTTTGTAGGACATATATAGACATCTAGTGTCAGCACAGGAAGAAATACTATAAACCATGAAAAACTGGATGGCAAAAATTGTTGTAAAACCAGTGACGGTGAAAGTAGTGGCTGTTGCAATGATGAAAGTAGTGGCTGTTGCAATGATGAAAGTAGTGGTGTTGGTAATGCTGTTGGTATTTGTGGTTCTAGACATTATGTTTACGACAGATTAAGTATTGTGGATGTGGTTTGTGATATTATTGCCTTTCTTTCTTTCGGGATCGATGGTTTTGGTGATGCCGCTGATCGGTTTAAATCAATGTTGATCGAAGAGAATATGATCCAAAACATCCTCGCCATAGCAATCTAATATTTGTTCTAAACGCATGGAATCATGGATCTCATTCACTAATATTTCTCTTTTTTTCTTTTTTAGAAATGTGGAATATGATTTGATGACATTTCGGTTGCTATTTCTGGAAGTTCAAGTGATACCCGCGAGAAGAAGCTTCTAACAATTCTGTTTCATCAACGGTCTATTTTCTTCTGTTTAATGCATCTGATACCCATAGTTTTTGAATAGTGTATAATATTCCTTTCTGTTATTAGCACTCAGCCCGGAATTTAGCGAAGGGAGCAAATACTACATTGACCCCAGTGCTCATCTGGTCTTTATTACATCGACTTCAGTATTCAACTGGAACTTATTTCATCGACCCCGAAAGGAAGAGAGGCAAAGTTGACTTTGGCGGAATTTGAACTCAGAACGTAACGGCAGACGAAATACCGCTAAGCATTCCGCCCAGCGTGCTAACGTTTCTTATTTCTTTATTGCCCACAAGGAGCTAAACATAAAGGGGATAAACAAGGACAGACAAACGGATTAAGGCGATTACATCGACCCCAGTGCGTAACTGGTACTTAATTTATCGACCCCGAAAGGATGAGAAGGCAAAGTCGACCTCGGCGCAATTTGAACTCAGAACACAAAGACAAACGAAATACTGTTAAGCATTTCACCCAGCCAGAAGGCCGCCTTTGGAGCTGGTGTTAATGACACTAAAAGTAAGATGGCTGTGAAGGTGTGCGTGTATTAATGTTTATTG
>NC_043005.1:106864732-106867232 GCF_006345805.1 Octopus sinensis | reverse complement strand
AAATCAAGTTTTTAGGAAAGCATAAGAATTAAATATTAAATAATTCTACCTTACCAAAACTTCTTTTCTCTTCAGCGTAGAATACTATAATCATAAATGATTATATATTGAATTTTGAGATACTAGAAGGCACCAACTCAACTCAGTATCAGAGCGAGCTAGAATCCGCAACTAGTATCACCAAATTCAATGTGTGAATATATATATATATATATATATATAGCAAGAGACAGAGAGAGAGAGAGAGTGAGATCCATGAATAAATATTAATATTAAGATTTGTATATGTAGGAAAATCATCGAAATTAGTGGATATAAGGCAAAGATAAATCGATCCGCGTAAATCTCAGTTCTGATAAAATATTATGATAGTATTCTTAAAATGTGTTGATTTTATATATATATATATATGTGTGTGTGTGTGTGTGTATAAATGCACACGCATATATATATATATATACATGTATGTATATGTACTTAAAAAACACCGTACTGCACGCACTCATGCAGCGTCCGAGTATCGATGACTTGCAAGCAAGGTCAGAATAGAGCTGCCACATATAGGACGAATTAGGTCATCATCTTTGTCCATTGTAAGGATTGCCACATACCCGCCTTTAAGAAGATGGGACATGCGATGTTTTCTGTTATAGCAGCTATAGCTGAAGTACATGTGTTGGTGGACGGGGGTGAAAGAAATGAGCTCAAATAATTTCCTGATCAATCAATTCCTCATGGATGTCACGGTCGGTGAGAGAGATACATGTCCCAGTAACTTTGACAAAATGATAGCTAACACTGCTTTGATTGAATGGAAATACATCAAGTTGTCCTCTATATTCTGGAGGTCCAATTCTGATCTATCCATGCTGTGGCTTGTTGTCAATTAAGAAGCACTACAAGTTCCAGTGTATAGATTTTCTCTGGAGCCTATGATGCTGCCAACACAGGGGGATTTTTGATGAGTGCAATTTCTTAATTGGGCCTAGTTTGATGCTATCCTGCTTCTGGGGGGCAGCATATGTCTTCACATATTTCGTGTATTACATAAACTTGTTTTGTATTTCATTTCCCCAATGATTTTATTTTCTTCTTCTTTTCTCTTATGTAAACCATCGCACATTGTAATCTGTATCAATGCACTTTGCAGTAAATAACATAAATCATCATCATCATCATCATCATCATCATCATCATCATCATCATCATCGCATCATCACCATCATCGCCATCGCAGTTGTCGTCGTCGTAGTCGTCGTCGTAGTCGTCGTCGTAGTCGTCGTCATCATCATCATCATCATGATCATCGCCATAATCACCATCATCGCCATCGCCGTTGTCGTCGTCGTCATCACCACCACCACCACCATCATCATCATCATCATCATCATCATCATCACCACCATCATCGCTATCATCACCATCATCGCCATCGCCGTTGTCGTCGTCGTAGTCGTCGTCGTCATCATCATCATCGTCATCATCATCATCATCATCATCATCATCACCATCAGTAGTAGCAGCAGCAACATTTCGTCAGAAAGAGTTGAATTGTACTGGTTGACGAAAACCTTGCGAAACTCGATTTTGCCTTTGTTATCTGAAATGAAAAATTTTAATACAAATATTTGAAAATTTTGAAGAATTATGAGAAAAATGTTTAGAAAAATGAATGCATGAATAAATTATGCAATCATCTTGAGCCCCCATATCTACGGAAAAGAAAAAATAGAACGAGGTTCTCATTATATATTTAAATTTAATAAGTGAGATGAGAAATTTTCCTGCATTTTCGTTCTTTCACTTTTGAAAATTGCGTAAAGTCGAACGAATCTTTACTTGTGCTACACGTTCACACAAACATGCACACTGCAAATAAGTATGTGTATGAGTCTATATGTGTCTATATGTGTGTATGTATGTCGTGTGTACGTCTGGGAGTGTACATACATACACACATACAATGTACGGCAAAAAAAAATCTTTCGTTTCACCGTTTTTGATAAAAGATTCTACGGCAAATGCACGGCATGTACTGGTCCAACCATGATTATAGCTTAGAAGAAGAAAAAAAGAAAACAAAAACGAAATGGTATCATGATTTAGGCGAAGATAGCGTTATCACTTACCTAATTTCACTAGCGGTAGGGTCACGGTTAAAACAAACCTATGGCATGTTTCTTCGTCGCATCCTCAATATATATACATATATACATACACACGCACACATACACATGCACACATACACACACATAAACATATATAGGGCAAATAAGAAAATGGAGGGGATATAAAATCGACAAACAACAGCCAGTAAACATTCCACTATATCTATTTATTACATGATAACAAACATTTGTTTAAGTGGTGCAAGTAAACGAATGATATCACAGTGATCTGGCTATGCCTAGGTGCTGGGGGAGTTTGCATCCCTTGTCAGTCATTAAGATAAGGTGCTTCTTGTGGCTATGAGTTGTTTTAACTCTTATTTCTAGCAATG
>NC_043005.1:106832232-106854732 GCF_006345805.1 Octopus sinensis | reverse complement strand
ATATACATACATATATATGTATATATATATATATATATATTATATATATATTATATATTATATGTATATATATATATATATGCAAGTGTATGTACAAACTCACAGAGACAACACACAACGCATGCGCACACACATATATAAGGGGTGTCCATAATTACGTTCACAATTTTTTAGATGATGAAGAAAATGATTAATGACAAATACGGATAACTCGGCAGTGTTTATTGGGAAACACGAGCAAAAAGATAGTTTTATTAGAAACATCAGAACACTTCCGCATTGTCTTCATTGGTTGAGCACAACACATCTAGACGTTGTTTCTAACCATGTGTGTTAGAGCATCCCCTAATCAGTGTTGGATATGGCTTGGCGTATTTTCCTTTTTAGATCATTGAGGTCTTGACCTTTAGTACGATAGATTTTGTCTTTAATGTAACCCCAGAAGCAGACTAGAGGAGTTATATCAGCTGACCATCGTGGCCAGAAAACTGAGCCTCTGCTTTCAATCCAACGGTTTGCAAAAGTTGTATTAAGAAAGTGCCGAACATTAAACCCCTTATGGGCGGTGCAGTATCATGTTGGAAAATAAATGTTGGGTGTAAGTGATGCAGCTGCACTACGATAAATTATTGTAAAAGATCAAGGAAACTGTTGGAAATAATCGATTCTTCTACGGACCAATCATTGCCCCAAACATGAGGCCACACCGAACATTGACCTTTGGACTGTTTTTGTCCAATTCTCTTGTTTCGTGTGAGTTTTCTGAATCCCAAATCTTGATGTGCTTATTTATCATTATTGAGACATGAAATGTTGCTTTATCGCCGAAACAAAATTTCCGATAGAAGAAGCTTTCATCTTTATCTCCACTGTACTTCGGGATGTGTCATTTGGTTGTCGTACTTGCAAGAGTTGCATTTTCAAGCATAAAGCATAAAGTTCTTGTGCAAAACTTTATAAATTATTGACTGCACTGAACTTAACTGATTAGTTGCAATACGAATGGACCTAATCGAGCTACGACGAAAGAGTCGTTGAATTTGTACATCTTCCACAGCCATACTCGGTGGCCCCAGCCCCTGCTTCCTGTTTCCATATACATTTTATGATAGGAAAGGATGCTGTTGGTAGTTACCTTCCATACGTTCGTAATTCTGTTGGACCTGAATGCCTGATAGCGTCTCTATGAACCAGGATACACGTGCTGCTTTCTCTTGGGAGCTGTTATTCACATTCAAAGTCAAGAAAAATAATACACAGCTTTAAAGACAATCTAAAGTGATATAAGTATTAAAACAAAGAAAATAAATTAAAACTATAATAGTATATCTTCGACATATAAAGAAGTTGATTGAAGTATCTCAAGTTTAATAAAAGCAATAAATTGTGGGGGACTGAAAAGATCATTTACTAACACCTCTTACAATATTGCCAAATACGATGGTCGGTACGAAACCGAGGGTAACGTACTGATCAGATGTATGACACAACCAGTAATATACTGGTCCACAGTATACATACATACATACATATATATATATATATATATGCGTGCATATATATATATATGCATATATATATATATATATGCATACATACATACATATATATATATATATGCGTGCATATATATATATATAATATATATATATGCTATATATAATATATATATATATAATATATATATATGCATACATACATATATATATGCATACATACATATATATATATATGTATATATATATATAATACGTAACACTCTTACGTATTAGGCTCTATACTTCTTGTTCCTTCCAACAAACTAACACACACACACACACACCCATGCACTCGCACACACACATATGCATTTGTCGTTAGAGATTGAGAGATAAATGGATGGTTAGATTCACGCGAACATATATATATTATACATACATGTATAAAACTATATAAATATATTAGTATATGGTTGTGAAATGAATCTACAGATTTTATACGTTTTTCTTTACATTCCGAAGCGTTAACATTGCCTCAAAGAATCATAACCTTTAACTTGTCTTACGCGTCGTTTTCATTTCACCACCTACATATACATATGTATATGCATTAACCTGAACTTCAATTTATATATATTAATGTGTGGGTGTGTGAGAGAGTTCAAAGACAATATAGACACATATATACATACATATATTTCAATACAGATTTGCTTCACATCGGCACATCTTATTTCGCCTGAACAGGAATCAAATGTGCTCGATGAAAATGTTTAAATAAATTATATTAGTTAGAGCTATGACAATAACTGAGCGAAAAGTGTAATAGTTTCTCGGTAGTGAAACAGAAGCCGAAGCAAAGCGACGAATCGACAAAATTGAATCGAAATCTTGTTGAAAATTTCACTCACCGGTTGTTTACATGGAACACTGCAGAATTCACTCTGAGCACACCCTCCGCACCTATACAGACAGAAACACAAACACATACATGCATGCGCATGCCTACACATGTATATGTCTATATGTATGTGTGAAAACATATACATACATATTCGAATTCGTGTAAATGTGTAAACACATTTACATAGATATATGTTGAACTATATGCAATTTATAGAAGGAATATCTAAGGAACATATACTTGTATGTGTGTGTGTGTGTATGTGTGTGTGTGTGTGTGTGTGTGTGTGTGTGTGTGTGTATAAAATGAGTATGCTCACGCACTCAGACATAATTCGAAATAAGAAAACAAATTTATATGCTACCAATCATAAAACTCCCTAATGTAATCTGTTTTGCACTGTTCCAGATCTGTTCCCAATTCATATACAAAATATTCGCTTTGCTTATTTCTTTGAACAAAACTGAGGGACAAATAATGACAAATAGTTGTTTTCAAAGAAAATGTTATAATTTAGTCAACCTCTTGTTTTCCATTAGATTTTTCTAAGCCAATCTTTTACCACCCTGCTTTTGTTCTTATGAATCAAGTACCGCCTTCTCAATTTTTTTTTTAAGATCAATTTTCATAGCAAATTACACATGCAAACGTGCTCACATCTATCCCTACAACTGCATGTGTTTCGGTTGTTATATTATAAAATGCTTCAGATTCGTAATGCTGGGTTCTGAATTAAGAACCATCTACCATGACCATTTCTCTTGTACACACATATTTTGGATGAAAGGATTCATTTCGTTCGATAAGACAACTTTCTTTTATTGGAAACTTTTGGTATGATTTAGAATTCTTTTCCTTTTAGTTTTGTATTCAATTCGTTTTTGTTGTAATATTATTATTACTGTGGTCGGTGTTTCCTCGTAATTTATGCCGCCACTAGTTGTTGCTTTTATTAATACTGCCGCCTGACGCGATGTTGTTGCTTTTCTACCGTATACTATTGTCTGTGCGATTCATGATTCTTTTTGAAATTTTTTCATGACTTTTGTAGGTTTCAGTTTTTGTTATTTTTCCAGGATTTTAGTTTCCAGCATTTGACATATCATTCATCTTAAACGTTATAATCATCGGTTACTTTCCTTATTTTATTTTTATCGCCGATTTCTTTGCAGATGTGTTGCAGATGATGATAGTGAAATGATATGATTTTATTTTGATTAAACAAAGATTCTTCTTACGAAAACGTTTGGTTAATCAATGAGCAATGAGACAATGGTAAGAGCATGCATTGCTGAATGGCAGAATGATAACAGTTGGACGGTAATCTCAATCTGAAATCAGGAATCTGTAATATGGAATCTGCAGTGCGTTATCGAAATAATATTACTTGTATCACGATGGGCTACGACCAGATAGCAGAGCCTTTTGCGATAAACTGACACACACACACATACATATCTGCACACACAGAAATACTTTCCCCGCTCTCTCTCCGTATATATTTATGTGTGTATATAGAGTATATATATGTATGATATATATATATATATATATATATATATATATATATATATATATATATATATTATATATGTAGTACGTACATGTAGTGTGTGTATATATTCATACATATATACATACGTATTATACATACGTGTATATATATATATATATATATATATATATATATATATATATATTATATATATATATAATATATATATATATACATATAGCTGTATGTGGGTGCATAGTAATACGATTTAAGATTAAATATTGCCAAAGGCTTCAGTCAATAAACAATACAACCCATCCATTGATGCCACAAAGCATGAATATATTTAACATTTTTCTTAATATTGCCTCAGACCTCCAAGTAAGGGATGCATGTAAGTTTGAAGGGTAAGCTCACCACTCCGGAAGAGGTGGTTATAATTGACAAGATACTGCTTTTCTACATTAGAAAGCTAATTCAGTTTCTGCTTCTTTAGAATACTTACTAACGGGCGACACAGATGTGGCCCTGAAATACCTGCTGAAGATAATGACGTGTTCTAATAATGCAATACCTTTAGTCACTATCACAGGAAGAGCCTACAACATCATTGGGAAGATATTGCTAATGTGACTTCAGATAAAGTAACTCTTTTTATTTCACCCGAAGTAGATGATACGCATTTCCTCGTACAATATTATACTATCTTTACATATATTAGTATTAAAGGAATATACTTGAGGGAAAGGTCTCATACTTTGATTTAAAGACAATATTAAGTGCTCGGAGACACTTATAAACAAAGAACTTCCATAGGTTATTGTTCATGAAGCATAAAGTATTTTTTGTGCTAATTTTAAACTCTTCAGTTTTTCAGTCGCACCTGTAGTTTTTGAGATGAAACATTGTTTGGTAATTGACGAAACATTGTTTGTTAATTATATCTGAAAGAGTTTTTTAGTTATTTATTTTATTTTATTTTTATGGTTATTTGCCATTTAATCAGGCTTCAACGACTATGAAAAAGTCATCCAGTCTTTTCTTGCTGTGTTTAGTGTGCTTTGACAGTTAACACATAACAATTGACTGGACGGTTCTTACAAAAATATACGAGATTTGCTTTGGTGTGTAAATAGGCGACCAACGCAAGTAGACGGTGCCTCATCAAATTTATTTTGTTTCTTTTACTGGGCTCTACGTTTCATTAAGCAACAAGAAATGATTCGAAAGACACAACGAAGAAAACATTATATTAACTATTGTCTTCTGGTGTTCACAAAACTGGGTTTTCTGCAATGAATACCCATAAGATTGCCTGTCCAAGATTGTTTACATAGCCAATTCCAAAATGGAACAAATTGTTAAAATTGGGCAAAATAAAAGCTATATTCCAAAGAATATACGTGCTAGAGAAACGCTAATGACATATTTAGAATTAGTGTCCAAGAGTCATTCGGAAAAGATGAAGTAACAGCTTAGGTTGCTGACCTGTAAAATCATAGCTAATGATGCTTACTCTCATCAGCCGCTTTACATCTGCCTTTGTTCTTATGCTTTCTTCCTTCCATCTACGCTGTTTAAATTGACAGCATCAAAAGCATATTTAAATTTTGTAAAACAAATCTTTTATAGGTAATAAAGTTAAGCAAATTTCGTGTTATTTCTCGCTGATTTTAAATGCATATATATAGTTCTCGTTGTGAATAAAACATCATCGTATGTTCCAAAATATAGTAAAATGAGAGTTAACACTGTTAATTTAGTAGCATATTTTAATTAATTACCGTTATATAGGTAACGAGGGACATATTCATCACTTTTATGACTAATTTTGGCATAGAAGCAAGGGAGACAAATAAAGAAATTAAATATGTCCTTACCACTAAATGGCATAATTTAAATTAAATAACATTCTGTGAATCATTACGTTGCCATTAGCACCCATTTTACTGTTTCTTCTCGTTTCTGAATATTGGTTCCCAATAATTATTATTATTGAATATAAGTACGACGGGTTGTTAAATTCTGTTTACTGCTTAATTTCAAAGCACATTGTGATTTGAATCCTCATCATAAAGGAGTCGATGGGAAAAAGACTTGTTGGTGATAATGAGGAGGGTATTGTAATTGTTTTTGGTTTACCTACAGATTAACTTAGACCAAGTGTACATTTCATCATTGGCATTCTACCTGTAAATACCACCTTTTCTATCGATAATAACTACGTTATCAAACGTACATTTCCTTGATAAAGACGTCAGAAAATTTTTTTTTTAATATTTCTGACTGATCACCTTGTTTCGCAATTGAAGTAAGATTAATTCAATTATCAATGATTTCATTTTTGTATGAAATTTGACTTTATGTCTCATTAGGGGATAAAAAAATGTTTTGAAAACAATAAGGCGTTTATAGTAATGACATAAATGAAAGAAAATAGAACATATTACATCAAACCTGGAATGATTATTCTCGTTAATACTAGTAATAGTTGTGTCGAAATCCCCAGACAATGAAGTAGGCTAGCCCAATACGTAGATATAGAGGGAGAAATCTAGACGTCGAGAAGTTGAGTAGAGGTCCTCCGAACGTGCGATATAACAGTGGATCTCATCCTCGTCGTAATGGGGTAGCCTACTTCATCGTCTGGAGGCGTCGACACAACAGTAATACATTGAAAAATATGATTTACTTTCATATTCCCAATCAGAACAAAGGGGAGAGAAACTGCTTAATAAAATGAAGATGGTTCTTAAGGTCTTAAAATTATGGAAAAGAAAGTATGGACGCCATCTCTGTATTCTTTTTAATTTTTGACTTCGCCTTTTTTTTCTACTTCATTGATAAAGATTGCGATCAGAGAAGGGCAAAAATTCCATAGATATGTATCAGAGATTGGGTATTAGTCAGTCAAAGAGACACTGACTTACATTGATTTGGATGTTACATAGTCAAATAAACGTGTAGAAAAATTATAAATACGAAAGACGTTTGTGTTAAACATGTTACTGTTGCTGTAGAAAAGGTTGCTAAAGATTATAAACGTGGTATTTAGGTAGTTGTATGAACGAGAATAGCTTTTAACAACGTTGATGAAAATGAAGAGTGGATCATTAATACAGAAATGAATAAATTTCATGTATGGCATGCGTGCATGTGTGTGTGGGTGTGTGTGGGTGTGCGTGTGTGTGTGTGTGTGTGTGTGTGTGTGTGTGTGTGTTAATCCTTAATTCTTATATAGAATGCGAAGTGCAATAGAGACGACGATTGAAATATTGTACAGAGAAATTGTAATAGAGCAAAAAAGATAGTGACCGGGTTCAGAATGGGAAGGAAAGAGAAAAAGAAAAGAGGGAGATCAAGACGGAAC
This sequence comes from Octopus sinensis, assembly GCF_006345805.1. Taxonomy (NCBI): domain Eukaryota; kingdom Metazoa; phylum Mollusca; class Cephalopoda; order Octopoda; family Octopodidae; genus Octopus; species Octopus sinensis. The sequence continues at coordinate 106,847,485 of NC_043005.1, read as the reverse complement.
AAATATAGCAGCGAAATGGTCGACATATAAGTATGTAATAGTGATAGAATTTGGAGAGGAAAATGTGAATTAAATACAGAGGTAGAGAGTTGGCACACACACACACACATACATAAGCACACACAAACACCCCTCCACACACATACATATATATACAAACGTACACGTATATATACATATATAAATCCATACATATATACACATGCACGGTGTAAAATATATGAAATATATATATATATGTGTATGCGTAAATATATATGTATAGATATATATACATATATATGTGTATATATATGTATATATATATGTGTGTATATATATATAATATATATATATATATGAATATATAATATAAGTATATATAATAAATATGCATATATACATGCATTATGGGTACAGAACATCAAAACGCCATGCATCCTTTTCCAATAAGTTTTATATGAAAATATATACATATACATATATATATATATATATATATATATATATATATATATATATATATATATATATATATATATATATATATATATATTATATATATGTATATATATGTAAATATATTATACATTATATATGTTTGTATGTATATATATACATTCATAAGTGTGCGTGCATAAGAGATATATCTTATATGTGTGCATGTATATGGATGTAAGTGTATGTATGAGAGAGCAAGACAGACGCACATAAAGAGTGGGAAGCGTTGGAGAACGCAATAAATTTATTCAGAGACTAAGCGCGCCGGCAGAGTAGAGGATAAGATATGGATAAAGTAGACTGAGTGAGATCAGGACGGGAATGTTATGGCTACATGGAAGACAAAGAACGAGTTTTATAGATAAATTAAAGATATCTCACTCACTTTCTTTCGTGTATATATATATATATATATATATATATTATATATATATATATATATATATATGCTAACAGAAGACAAAAGGTGAAGGCTAAAATGGAAGAAAATAGGTAATTGGAAAAGAATAATGGAGTGTTTAGTCAGAAGTAAACAACCATATTCTCGGCTGCTGAGATGGAACAGGCATATGGCTAAATTGTATGTCGGTATGTCTGTGTGTGTCTGTATGTATATATATATATAATATATATTATATATATAATATATATATATATAGATCTATATATATATATATATATATATATATATATATATATATGTATGTATGTATATATACATATGTATATATATATATATATGTATATATATATATATATCATACATATATATGTAATATATAAGAAGTAAGAAATTTGAACAGTAATAAAATATAAAGCAAAATAACAATAATGATGAAAAAACAAAAGTAATAAAAACACAAAACAGATATTGCTACAACTACTAAGAGCTGTATCAATACTAATACTACTACTGAAGAAAATGTTAGCGGTAGCAGCAGCAGCAATAGCAGCAGCAGTGTAGTAGTAGTAGTAGTAGTAGTAGTAGTAGTAGTAGTAGTAGTAGTAGTAGTAGTAGTTGTTGTGGTAGTAGTAGTAGCAGCAGCAGCAATAACATCCATGGTTCTATTTATCTCAAGACCAATGGATGAGGACATTGCAAGAAGATAGAGAAAGAAAAGCCATTACGATAAATACTAATAATATTAATAACATCAAGAACGAAAAGAACAAGAGCAGGAATAGGTATAATGATGATGGTGATGATGGTGATGATGACAATAAATTTAGCTTTTTGCTATTTTTTAAATTTGTTTTTTATATATACATACATATATACATATATATTTATATATATATATTTATATATATATATATATTTATATATATATATATATATATATACATATATATATACATATATATACACACCACATATATAAATATATATATATATATATATATATGACGTTCATTGTCCTGCTGCTGCATGCTTCGCTAATCCTAAAACTGTCTGCACTACGAATCAGAAAGATAAAATGCACGACTAAAGTATACCAAAAATAAAGTGATTGCAAAATTGGATGGAAATTAAACAACAACAACAATTACAGAAGAAGAATAAAATAAAAAAATAAGGCGTTAAAACGAAAATAACTAAATAAGTAAAACTGCGAAAACAATACAACGCGTACATAGAAACAGTAATAATAATAGCAACAACAATAATGGCCGAAGAAAAAATGTACAAAAAGCATTTTAAAAGAAATAGTAGTGAAACACAAATGGCGAAAATAATATAAAATGATAGATATATAAAATAAGAAATACGAGGAAAATATTCAAAATAGAATTTAGTTGATACCTAATGTACAGTTATCCTTTAGAGTTGTATGTTACCCCCGGGGCCATATTAATAAGAAGGATACAACTATTGTTTTTAGACATGGACACCAGTGAGAAGAAGAGGGAAGAAAAAAAAGTGAAAAAGACATTTCGATAAAAGATACAGTCCATCAAAAAGAAGGGGAAAAGTGTGTATGGTGATATATATGTGTGGGTGCGTGTGTTTGTGTATGTGTGTGTGCGCGCATTCGCACACACATAGGAGCATTTATACATGTATTATGTGCTTTTATATAAGTGTGTGTGTGCCTGCATGTGTATATATATATATATTATATATATATATATATATATATATATATATATACAATGTGTGGGTGTGTATAATCAGGACACAAATAACTAAGGAAATGGCTTTGAAATTAGGGCAAATGTGTAGTGATAGAATTTAGGGGACCATTTTGTAAGATTCAATGAATGATAAGACAGTATCTGGGGGTATTTTTGTGTTGTTTTTTGTTTTTTTTTTGTTTTTTTGAGGAAATGGAAATGACAACATCATAATCAGCATCGACATTATCCTCATCAAAAACAAAAAAATAAAATAACAACAAAGTAAGCTTGAAGACGAACACAAAATTACACTAACAAACCATCACTCCACTAAGTGAGTAGAATTGATGGCAATGAGGTGGGTGAGAGATGACGCAGTTCTGGTGACAATCAATGCCTAAGAGGTGTTTCACACACTATTTCTTAATCTCACCTCTATCCATCTCCCCAGCCCTTTCCCTCTTTCTTCTCATCTATCCATCCATCCATCTATCTATCTATCTATCTATCTATCTATCTATCTATATATCTATCTATCTATGTCTGTCTGTCTGTCTGTCTATCTATCTATCTATCTATCTATCTATCTATCTATCTATCTATCTATCTATCTATCTATCTATCTATCTATCTATCTATCTATCTATCTATCTATCTATCTATCTATCTATCTAACTATTTATCTATCTATCTATCTATCTATCTATCTATCTATCTGTCTGTCTGTCTGTCTATCTATCTATCTATCTATCTATCTATCTATCTATCTATCTATCTATCTATCTATCTGTCTGTCTGTCTGTCTGTCTGTCTGTCTGTCTGTCTCTCTGTCTCTGTCACTCTCTGTCTGTCTCCCTGTCTGTCTCTGTCTATCTATCTATCTATCTATCTATCTATCTATCTATCTATCTATCTATCTATCTATCGTTGTGTTTATCCATCTCCTGTTCCCAACGACGCTAGAGATAGGGATTTAATACAATAATCACTATAGCCTTGCAATCACCATGCTTGGAGTGTGTTTATGTGTCTATATGTGGGTATTCGTTTGTATGCATGTATGTATGTATGCGCTGTGAGTGTCAATAGCAAAACGTAAAATGACACTGAGGGGTGATGGAGGAGTGCTAAAAAGATGGAGAGGAGGAGTGGGAAAAGAAGAGATACCGCGGCTAAAAATACATTAAAAAAAGGCACAAATTGACGACTGACTATTGAAGCATGAGGACAAGGCGTTGATGTGTTATGTGTGGGGAGGGCGTTTATGTGTATACACTTATTTTCGTAGGTATATGTATTACATGCAAAACCTTCTCTCTATGACAATTTTCAGTCATTTTCTGCATTTTTACATATTTTTTTTGGCATATTTTCTAAGGGAAGACAGTACTTATTACAACTGACCTTATAAAATTCTCACCAACGTACAATTTTTCGTAGAAGGTGTCACCTTCTTTAACACAGTGATCTAAATGTCATTGACAGATTTCAAGACAATATTCTTTTGGGGAGTTTTAAGGGGAGCCATTTACACAAACTTTACAGACACCGAATCATTTCTGGATGATGTCAGAAGAAGAACCACAAACTAATTTGCATTTTACTTACCGTTAATCAATAGTGACCAGTGTGTTCAAGAGAATCATAACGAAATTCGTCAATGCTGACATCACACACAGCAGATGAACGGACGTCGAAGGACCCCTCCATGGTGCATAACCCTTTTGAACATTCTCTATAATATGAAACTTTTGAAACAATTCATGACAGCTAAAACCTTTTGCTGTATGTTAGTGGAATGATTCATCAGATTTAAACCCCATATATACCCACTTGTACCCATAAAAACCGATCGTTGAATGCTACTTTACATTGAAGCAAAGAAAAAGCAGGTTGGTCATGGTTAACATAATGATAGTAAGATATACAACTCCGTGTACACCCAAGGAGTTGTAGATCTTGCATAATCAAGAAGTGGTTCCACTGTACATCACAAACATTGGTTTCGCTTATGACTGCCACATCAACATCAAAGTAACTTGCACTCGGCAATTGGGTGATCAAACTACCAGCTTCACCTTGGCCTCGTGCATTCGAAAATCAATATTTCAATGTTGATATTGTTGTCGACAATGAAACGGCAAAACATAAGTATCACCAAATAGTTTTTTTTTTCATAAGTGTTTCCTACAGATATATCGTTTTTGGATTTGGTTTGCAAGATTCTTTATATGAGTTCGTGTGTTGAAGCATATTCTGTAGTGTCTGGAGTCATTTTCTTTTTGTGCCTTATAATTCAAAAGGTTGCAAGACGCAACGAAAGTTTTAGGAAAATATAAATAAGAAATAAGTGGAAATTTTACCGGTGAGTGTGTTACATAATAAGGCACAAAAGAAAATGACTCTCCCCAGACACAACAGAATTTTCTACAGATGTTGTTTACTTTCAATGTCAAAACTCAGAATTGCGGATGCATTGTAATATTTTGGTGTGGAGTTCGACCTTCGTTATCTCTAATAATGATCAAACCTTTAGGGCGCAACTTTTGATTTGTTCCATTTAATTGTTCTCGCCTCTGGTTGCATTACATCCCTACCATTTCAAAAAGTCACGTTGAGGATACCATAGTGGGCCTCTAGTCCACATCGCTCTGGATGTGACGTATTATCTCCGACACTGAGTGATGTGTGGACACAAATGCTGTTGATAAGAAGGTGAGTTACTTTCCGTTCAGGTCATCCTAAGTCTAGGAACAGAGCAAAGTTTAGTAGCAGTGGTTTGCTCCCGTACGTAACTCTGCTGCTGACCTTATAATGTTTCTTTTATACTTCATTTTTACTACATTTTTTTGCTTCATTTATTTTTACTGCATTTTTATTGCATATTTTTACTCCATTTTTGCTTACTGTCCCAGTTATCGTTGGTGCAGACAAAAATGTTGTTGGTCTGTTGTTTATTTTTCTGCGGATATCATTATCAAGATTATATCTATTTCTCTTTTAATTATCATTGATTATGTAATTGTCAAACGACCTTATGAAGGTGCGATTGATACCGTCGACGTTTGAATCACCTTTGATGAGTGTGACCTTCCATACACTCTCCCCAATACGAAGATTGCTACCACCGTTATACGAATCTCTTCCTCATCATCTTCATCATATTTATTCTCCTCCACCACCACCATTACCATCCCTACTACTGCTGCTGCTGCTACTGCTGCTGCATCAACCACCACCACCACCATCACCTCAAGAGCAACAAGAACAATGAGACCAACAGCAAGAGTATCTACAGCGAAGACAAAGTTTACTAAAACCTTTTTCGGAAATTTCTAACTGGCAAAGAAAATAAACTTGAAATGACAACAATTCCTGCTGCAACACCCGCCCCACGCCAAAAAAAGGCGTGAGAACCTTGAAGATTAAAAATCTCACTCCTTTCTTCAAATATTCCTCACGAAAACCAGACAAAAGAGTATTTTAAAAAGACAAAACACTTCAAAAAAGTAACCCGAATTTAATAGCAAACCCCTGTGCAACACTCAAACACGCCATGATACTTGTACGTTCACACTACTACTTCTACAATAACAACAACGACGACGACGAAAACAACAACTACTACTATTACTACAACTACTACTACTACTACTACTACTACTACTACTACTACTACTACTACTACTACTGATGATGATGATGATGATGATAATAATAATAATAATAATAAGAAGAAGAAGAAGAGAAGAGAAGGAGAAGAAGAAGGAGAAGAAGAAGAAAACGAAGGAGGAGGAGGAGAAGAAGAAAAAGAAGAAGAAGAAAAAGAAGAAGGATGAGGAGGAAGAGGAGGAGAAGAAGAAGAAAAAGAAGAAGAAGGATGAGGAGGAGGAAGGATGAGGAGAAGAAGAAGAAGAAGAAGAAGAAGAAGGAGGAGGATGAGGAGGAGAAGAGGAAGAAAAAGAAAGAGTAGGAGAAGAAGAAGAAGAGGAAGAAGAGAAAACGAAGGAGGAGGAGGAGAAGAAGAGGAAGAAAAAGAAAGAGTAGGAGAAGAAGAAGAGGAAGAAGAAGAAAACGAAGGAGGAGGAGGAGAAGAAGAGGAAGAAAAAGAAAGAGTAGGAGAAGAAGAAGAGAAGAAGAAGAAAACGAAGGAGGAGGAGGAGGAGAGAAGAAGAAGAAGAAGAGAAGAAGAAGAAGGAGAAGAAGGAGAAGAAGAAGGAGAATAAGAAGAAGAAGGATGAGGAGGAAGAGGAGGAAAAGAAGAAGAAAAAGAAGAAGGATGAGGAGGAAGAGGAGGAGAAGAAGAAGAAAAAGAAGAAGAAGGATGAGGAGGAGGAAGGATGAGGAGAAGAAGAAGAAGAAGAAGAAGAAGGAGGAGGATGAGGAGGAGAAGAGGAAGAAAAAGAAAGAGTAGGAGAAGAAGAAGAGGAAGAAGAAGAAAACGAAGGAGGAGGAGGAGAAGAAGAGGAAGAAAAAGAAAGAGTAGGAGAAGAAGAAGAGGAAGAAGAAGAAAACGAAGGAGGAGGAGGAGAAGAAGAGGAAGAAAAAGAAAGAGTAGGAGAAGAAGAAGAAGAAGAAGAAAACGAAGGAGGAGGAGGAGAAGAAGAGGAAGAAAAAGAAAGAGTAGGAGAAGAAGAAGAGGAAGAAGAAGAAAACGAAGGAGGAGGAGGAGGAGAAGAAGAAGAAGAAGAAGAAGAAGAAGAAGGAGAAGAAGAAGAAGAAGAAGAAGAAGAAGAAGAAGAAGAGGAGGAGGAGAAGAAGAAGAAGAAGAAGAAGAAGAAGAAGATAGTAGAATTTGATGGGAAAACCAGCCAAGCAGTAATAGGGCAGAAATAGAAAATTATTCTGGAAATGTTGAGGTGGAGAAAGCTGTTAACATTACGAAAGCAACTAAAAGATGCAGGAAAGAAAGCGAAAAGCAGCCGGACCAAAGCTCGCCGATTCTGACTATGAGTGATTATCATCGACCTTGAAACCATAATTATACAACTAACAGGATGTATATCAGAAAGGGAAGTAGCACGTTTAGTAAAGAAAGAAAGAGCCAGCTAATTTTGAAAGACAAATTGAAAGGAAACAGTACCTTAATTTACCGACCAATATGTGTTTATCTATTATTTTGAAACAGGGACATTAGAGTGAGTAACTGGAAAGACATCTAACGCCCGACGAAGAGAAATTCTGCCGTGAAAGAGCAGAGGATTAAGAGACTAACCAGTGACTGGCAAAATGGTATTGAAAAATCGTGGGAAACAAATGACAAATTTATGATTGCGTGGATCGATTATAGAAAAGTTTGCTACCAAGTCCCACACTTGTCGATCAAGTGGTAACTTGAACTCTTTAAAAATATCGAGAATGGTTAGGTGCTAATTAAAAAGAAATGTAATATGTCATTGGCAAGTAACTGTAACATCTGTGGAGTTCAGATTAACAGATACGAATCAGAAAAGGGAATATTTCAAAAGTCAGCTTCACTCTAATATTGTTTAGTCGCTGAAGAGGTTACAGATGTGTGACGAAAAATTTCCAGACGATAGATATAAGATAAAATAAGAACAATAATGAACAAGTGAAGAACAAACGGATATATAGTGCGTGTATTTTTTTGGCAAGAAATATAGCAATATTCTTTGATTCCTTTACCAGTAATATTAAACAAAGCTGAGGAAAAGATACAGATCACCCCCATCTTTCCTTTCGATGCTAAACGTCTTCACACTTATCCACCACTAGTCTTCTACATGTTTTAAAGTGAAAGTTACACCGGCGCATCGTTCGACTGGTAGAAGCTACAAAGAGCCTGACGTTATTCCTGATATCTAAGATAGGCGCATGAGTGGCTGTGTGGTAAGTAGCTTGTTTACCAACCACATGGTTTCGGGTTCAGTCCTACTGCGTGGCACCTTGGGCAAGTGTCTTCTACTATAGCCTCGGGCCGACCAAAGCCTTGTGAGTGGATTTGGTAGACGGAAACTGAAAGAAGCCCGTCGTATATATGTATATACATATGTATGTGCGTGTGTGTGTTTGTGTGTCTGTGTTTGTCCCCCTAGCATTGCTTGACAACCGATGCTGGTGTGTTTAGGTCCCCGTTACTTAGCGGTTCGGCAAAAGATACCGATAGAATAAGTACTGCGCTTACAAAAAAAAGAATAAGTCCCGGGGTCGAGTTGCTCGATTAAAGGCGGTGCTCCAGCATGGCCGCAGTCAAATGACTGAAACAAGTAAAAGAGTAAAGAGTATATCAGACTTAGTTTTATTCAAGAACCCGGTCTGTCGTTCTGGCAGAAAGATGTGGTGCAGAAAATGAGCCTTACATAAAGAGGCAACACTTGCTCACCATCCAGAAAACTCTGTAGGTGAAGCACCGTCAGCGTGAGTCTGCGTATCCGCAACACAAGCTTACTGAGCTCTCCTTCCATTGGAAGGAAGCACTCCGTCGGTTACGACGATGAGGGTTCCGGTTGATCCGAATCAACGGAACAGCCTGCTCGTGAAATTAACGTGTAAGTGGCTGAGCACTCCACAGACACGTGTACCCTTAACGTAGTTCTCGGGGATATTCAGCGTGACACAGAGAGTGACAAGGCCGGCCCTTTGAAATACAGGTACAACAGAAACAGGAAGTAAGAGTGAGAGAAAGGTGTGGTGAAAGAGTACAGCAGGGATCACCACCATCCCCTGCCGGAGCCTCGTGGAGCTTTAGGTGTTTTCGCTCAATAAACACTCACAACGCCCGGTCTGGGAATCGAAACCGCGATCCTATGACCGCGAGTCCGCTGCCCTAACCACTGGGCCATTGCGCCTCCACCACTCTCCTTTCATTGAGAGTTAGCAACAAAACAATCACCTGAAAAGTGAAATGCATCCCTTCAACAGAAAGCGAGAGAATAAGGGTTTCAATCCGATAAAACGGCTTGGCGGTAAATTATGACAGCGACATAAAAAATTCGGGCCTTGTGTCTAGAGTAGAAAAGATTATTGTTATTATTGTTGTTGTTGTTGTTAATATTATTATTAGTATTTGTAGTAGATTCTGTGGGTCTTTTATTATTGTTTGTTTTATTGTGTCTCAATCAGATGTTGCTGTTTGGGACTATTTCATATTTCTTCAATGGTGTTGTTGTTAACGCTGTTCTTTTTGTTGTTGCTAACTCTGATTCTCCTGCTGTTGGTCACAATATTACTCTCGTTGCTATTTCAATTTTTGTTGTTATTTTCGCGGTTCCTGTGGAAATCTCACCATTGATATCGACGTTCGTATTGTTGTTGTTGTTGTCGTCGTCATCATCATCATCATCACCGCAACTATTCGTGCTATTTTCAGTGTTTGCTTTTATTGTTGTTGTTGTTGTTATTGTTATTGGTCTTGTTGTTCTGTTGACAGTGCTCCTGCTGTTGATGATTTTCATCCTGCTGTTATCACCATTGTTAATATTGTTGCTGCTTTTAAAGACGTTGTTCCTTTTGTTATCATTGATGATGATGCTGATAGTGATGATGATGATAATGATGATGCATAGAAGTTTCTGCGTCTGCTCCTACTGTCCTCCTTCCAGCCCTTTTTTTTTTTTTTGGCAGTTCTTCCTGCTGGCTCTTCTTCCGTTAGTGTTACTGTCGCCTGTCTTCGTCCTTGTTGTTGTTGTTGTCTTTGTTGCTACTGTCCGATTTCCATCGCTCCTAAGTGCACCGCATCCCTCAAGGTAAAACAAGAATAAACACCATTTACGGCTGTTAGAATGATGTCAAAATTAAACACAAATATAAACGGTAACAAATAAAGACCAGCATGGAAATATAATTACAAAAAAGCGTCAACATATACGAAAGCAAAGCAATAACCAGAAATATGTTTTATATAATCTCAATGACCTTCACATGTTTCAGTTACACTTCCTTTAATCCACATTTTATATACACATACAGACATAATTACACATACTTGTATCTTCATATACACGTATTCACATATGCATGCATCTATACGTGCGTATATATGGATCTCCATCTGTTTCGATGATGAGTGTAACAATGACTCGATCACTTGATCTGAATACTCAGTGAGTTAACGTGTAATCGGTTGAGTATTCCAGTGGAAACGGAGTAGAATTATCCTGAACGTTTAGACTTCATGTGTAATCCACTTATATACTAATTTGATAAACAGATTGAATTCCTATTTCGAAAACCAAATTAGTGTACTTTACATCTATCTATCTATCTATCTATCTATCTATCTATCTATCTATCTAATCTATCTATCTATCTATATATCTATCTATCTATCTATCTATCTATCTATCTATCTATCTATCTATCTATCTATCTATCTATCTATCTTTTTTCTCCCCAAAAAGAAAAGCTCTACCTTGTAATTTGTCCCGTCTGTATTCAGCCTTGTGTGGCTAATAAACAAACATATCTATATATATATATATCTCTCCCTCTCTCTCTCTCTCTCTCTCTCTCCTCTCTCTCTCTCTCCTCTCTCTCTCTCTCTCTTTGAATATATATAGATTTACACATATATACATAAGTACTCATGCTCACACGTACAGACACAGTAACATCATATGTAGGCAAATGCATATACATGTACACACATACGCTACAAACACACAAACATCACCTAGCAAAATTCTAGTTTTGATGGAATGTTCGCAATTTTTATCCTAATCACTCTCTGTCTCAGGTAAATTATTATCAATCTAACAACCTGACTCTTGTGTGAAACACTAAAGTGCTGCTACTCCAAAATCTCCGACTCATATTCGCTGGCACGTGTGACAAATTCTATGAACCAGCTTGCTTCGTTTCAATCTATATCTCTTCAACGATATTCATCTGTATACCAATGATATTCTATGTTCGCTGAGGTAACTTTTCTTCTTCTTGTGCTGATGTATCGTTCAGTTTTTTCCACGCTTCTATGTTTTTGTCCAGTGGGACTCTATCAAAAGTTTTTGCAATAACAGCGAGTGACCTTCATCTAATGCTCTTGCTAACTTTGTCACTGTTGCTGCTGCTACTGCTTATTGCATTATTATTTTTAAAAGAAAGTTTACGATTCTGGTTGTGGATAAAGAAGACTGTGGGAACAAATTTAGCAATTTTTGGCAAAAAATATACCCTTTTGCCAAGTTATAACAAAAAAGTTAGTGAAATATTTAAAATGCTTACAGTTGGATAGATAGACAAATATAACAAAATAATTTGATAAAAAATGTGAATTTTTAATTATTTTCTGAGATTTTACAAAAAGGACATAAGTGTCTCCATTAAAGCTCTTAGAGTTTGTTGTAACTGGAGTAGTAGCAGTGGTATTGAAATCACTCCCCGTGTAATGATGTACCGGGCTACGGCTACAATTTTCCTGCCGCTGCCAGTTTCTGTGGAACGTTATCGCTGTTGAGGTTGTCTTTGTTGTTGCTGTTATTGCTACTGTATTACTGTTGTTGATATTGTTGATGTTTATTTTCCTATTGGTCATTTTCCTGTGGCGGTGATCTGTGGAAGGAAGCGCTGGCTGCAAATAATTCGATCATCTTGAAAATTTCCTGCCACCAGCCTCTTTTGTTGGCTGGCCAGCAAGAAGAAAATAAAGGAAGCCATTTGAGAATTCTATTTTGATTCGAAATCAAATACTTTTCCCTTCAATATTCTGTCACTTTCGATAAACAAAGAAGGTAGTCGAGTATTCATTTAGAGTCCCAGTTGGCTCAGTGGTTAGACAAAGCAATAAATTAAACAAGAGTAAAATCTGTGAAAATAACACAGAAATAAGAGAGAAACTCACGGAGCCTCAAAGAGACTTTCAGGTCGCGGAAATAACAAAAACAAGAACGATAATAACAATTGCAAAAACAGTAACAACAATAAGAACAACAACAATCTCAACAACACCAACAGCAGCAGCAACAACAACTACAACGACAACAACTCTCCTGATGTGACACTGACAACAGGAATAATATCTGATCGTGTGTACGACTTCTTTGAAATGAATGACGAGCGGCCAGTTGAAAAGACGGAGTGAAAGAGGAAAAGCCGAGGGTTAAAAGACCAACTTCTGATATACAGAATTGCGCCCAACAACTGTAAGAAAAGACATACTAATCTGACTATGGACTGGACCGGTTACAAGATAACTTACGACATGTTCCCCCATTCCTAGATTTTAGGAAGTCTTGTGTTGGTATTGGTGCCTGATAAGATTCTGAATGTAATCAGGAAATCAATGAAGAACTGGAATACATAGTTAGCATCATGCGGAGCGCAGGAGTGGCTGTGTGGTAAGTAGCTTGCTAACCAACCACATGGTTCCGGGTTCAGTCCCACTGCGTGGGATCTTGGGCAAGTGTCTTCTGCTATAGCCCCGGGCCGACCAATGCCTTGTGAGTGGATTTGGTAGACGGAAACTGAAAGAAGCCTGTCGTATATATGTATATATATATATATGTATATATATATATATATATGTGTGTGTGTGTGTGTGTGTGAGAGAGTGTGTTTGTGTGTCTGTGTTTGTCCCCCTAGCATTGCTTGACAACCGATGCTGGTGTGTTTACGTCCCCGTCACTTAGTGGTTTGGCAAAAGAGACGGATGGAATAAGTACTGGGCTTACAAAGAATAAGTCCTGGGGTCGATTTGCTCGACTAAAGGCGGTGCTCCAGCATTGCCGCAGTCAAATGACTGAAACAAGTAAAAGAATAAAAGAAAAAGAATCAGGAGAGGCATATTTCAAGGAGATAGCCTGTCACCATTCTTGTGTTCTATGATCTCTCCCTCCACACACACACACATAAAAGGCAACATCAAGACACACCTTGAAAAGTGGAATAAATTTGAATCACTTCAGGAACAAGCTTTAAAAACTAATTACACCAAGTTCCAAGAAGGTAAGAGTAGCAAATCGCGCCTTTGTAGGATTGATTGGCATAAGAAATGAAACAGTCTCACATATTGTGACTGAGTGTAGCAAATTGACTCAGAACCAGTTCGAAAGAAGGCCTGATAATTATGTATGTTCACTGGAGATTGTGTGAGAGTAGAGTCTTGAAAGGATATTGAAATGGTTCGAGCAAAATCTAGAGGGCGTCATCGAGAATAATGCACATAAGATCTTGTTGGGTTTTGAAATCTAGTGTTATTCGGTGATTGACGCTCGGGGACCAGACATTATTGTAGTTGATAAAAGGATGATGGAAACCATGAAGAAATCTAACTGCCTTTCCATGACAAAGAAAATAGTAGGCCAACTCTCACAATGGAATCTGCTAATAGCCATATTCGTCCTAAATGCAACGATAGCTGCTCGATACAAGCCCACTAAACCGGCAATGGGTGATCACAAAATGAAAGCTTGTGGGTTTCACTGACATGTGTGCATCTCAGACAGCTTTGAAGTTTGCACGTCTGTAGTTGTCCCAAACAGGCAATTCCCGGCTGTTACTGTGCTTGCGCCATTTGCTACTGTTCTTAGTATATATTTTGCTGTTGCGTTATTCCTATTCTTGGTGCCGATGGTTTTCTGCGGGCGTGCAAATAGTAACAAATGTCCGTACTATTTGCCCTCTGTCATATCTCTCTCTATATAAACGGCAGTTTGTCTGTGTGTGTGTCTGTCAGGTTGTACCCTCACCCTGACCACGGCTTTCAACCGATTCTGATGAAACTTGACACACACATAGCCCAATGTCATAATTCAAAACTAACGCAGCTAAAATTTTGAAAAGTTCCCCCAGTTCTGAAAAAAATCGATAAATTCGACATGGGGTCGAGAATCAGAAACACAAACCACAGACTGTCTAGGGGACGCAACTCGACCATTTTTAACTCTCAAAAAAAATTTACCATAATTTTTTTTCTCCATTTTTTGGCTATAACTCTCTAAAAATGCTTTATAGTTATTTCCCTTACAAACCCGAGCAACGCCGGGCGATACTGCTAGTATTCTATAATTACCTACACTTCCTGCAAGTATTATTTTACACGGTTTTCTTGGTTATCGAAGTTTGCATTGTTTTACTGGCATAGCCAAGTGTATCCCTATTGTCAGTGAATAAGTCGCAATTTCATGCGATGAAAATACCATAAAAAGCTTTTGTATCTTCTTTCTGAATGTCTAACTTGTGTCTTCCGAACAGCAATCGCTTTCTTTTCAGCACACGATCACATACCAAAATACTCGTTTTGCAAGGACAACTCCGAAGCTGTCTGTCTTTCCTTTTCCTTCATGTACAACTAATGACTTTGTCTGCATGCTTTGTATGACAACGAACGGAAGTTCCATGAACCTTGGGTATATAATATTTAAAATATATTTTACATATTCTTCCTTGCGGTCGTGAGACTTTCTAATAATATACTCCGGCGTAGAAGAGCAGTGTTTTCTAAAATATGAAATTCATCCAACACGCTCCCCACTCAGCAACCTTTACACATCATCATCTCTCGAATCCAACATGCAAATAGGTTGGTCATAATGACTGGTACGTCACATATTCCTTCCATCGTCAGTATTTAAAGGTCATCATGCATATGTACATGTAATTTTGTGTGTATGTATGTATGCATATATATACATATATATATACATACATATATATATACATGTATATATATATATAAACATGTATATATATATACATA